>NW_028150227.1:0-14000 GCF_964638095.1 Poromitra crassiceps | reverse complement strand
AGACAGACAGACAGACAGACATGCAGACAGACAGACAGACATACATACAGACATGCAGACAGACAGACAGACAGACATACAGACAGACAGACAGACAAACCCTGTTCTAGACGGCTTGCCACAGTCTGTGGCCACACCGTGAACACAAAAGAATAGCCTTTGTTGTTTTGAGCGGAGTGGAGTGGAGCCTGATAGCTTTTCATGTTGGGAATGTGGGGCCGCTCCTTTGACACAAAAATATGACTACGAGCCACTCTAAAACCATTTGAAATGCCTTTATTCAGAGCAACACAATAGCAGAAGCATTCAACATTGTATTCTGGCCCATTGGCCTTCATCACAGTAGTAGGTCCCCAGCGCCAGTCAACGAATTTTAAGTGTTTTGGCCTTTTTGCTGTATCTTTCATTCTCATTTTAGATGATTTGATGCACTGTTTCCCCGTGATGTGATGTGTCCCCTCCTGCTAGCGTTTCAACTCCAGTAGATTCATGCTGTGCCTCACAGGTCAGTCTTCATGCCGTGAGGGAAAGACAACATTTCAAACTGTTCAGAATGAAGCCCGTTTCAGAACATCGAATCCAAAAGACACAACAGACACATACAAAGACGTGCTTTGCTTCCTCTGTCATGGCGTGTGGAGCGTGCATGTTCCCTGTGTGTCCTGGGTCTGGATGCTCTGGTTTCCTCTCACATGCAAGGCAGGCTGTTTCCCTGCCTCCTGCCCAATGCATTCTGGGATAGGATCCAGCCCACCCGTGACCCTGAACAGGGGACAGGAGTGGAGTGGCGTGGCCCGCGGCGGCTCGTGTGGCCTGCAGGGGGCTCGACAGCCCTGCCCGGGCCGGTGGCTTGGCAAAGTGACGAGTAACCAGGAAGTAACCCAACCAGCGTTGGTTCGCGCATATGTCGTTTTGAGAGTGAGTGGAAATAGACCTATAATGTAATTTCAGTATGAGTATTGGGTTTTCAATATAATTCCCACAGACAAACACACTCTTCACAGACTTTGGCAGACGCTGCTTTGACCTATTTGTGTGAAAGTAGGCAGAGTTTATATTTAATTAGGCTTCAAAACTCACTCATTAAAGCTTGGAAGTGATCCCATGTTGTCGCTGCTGCGATGCTGTTCTCATTAGATGCTTCTAAAGTTCAGCAGCCACTCAGAAGCCAGCGGAGAATCATCTTCTTCATTTGATTTGATTTGATAAGGCAGAAAGCTGTTTATGATGCCATGGCTGACACTCTGATGGGCCTATAGCACATACGCTCAGAGTCACACTCTCATAATCACATGTCCTTACCTGCTGTCATCTGTGTGTGTGTGTGTGTGTGCGTTCGTGTGTGTGCACGTGAGTGTGTGTTTGTGTCTGTGTCTGTGTGTGTGTGTGTGTGCGCGCGTGTGCGCGTGTGTGTGTGCGTGTGTGTGTGCGTGTGTGTGTGTGTTATGTGTGTGTGTGTGTGTGTGTGTTGTGCGCGTGCATGAGTGTGTGTGTGTGTGTGTGTGTGCGTGTGTGCGTGTGCGTGTGATACCAACATGCATTTGGCTCACACAGTGTAGCAGTTGTCATTGAGCCAGGTCCTGTTGAGATGCAGTGTGTCAGGATAGTAGCTAATGTCGACTGAAGCAGCACAGGCCCGGCGGTCGTGCCCCTGCTGGAAAACCAAAACAGACGCTGAATTTGAAGAGAAGCATATTCTTTGCACCGCGGTGAACTTAGTTTTAGGTTGGATATTCGACAGACATCGGGAGTGAATGTCTCTTGCTCTAAACAGAGAGAGAGAGAGTTGGTGATGGCTTATCTCCATCCCTTCTCTCTCTCCAGCCCATCCATGTTAATGTCAAGTGAACAAGGTGCTGTTGTAACTTGGAGGCTACGGCCTGTGTAAGCATGGTGGTGATGGAGGGTATAGCTTCTTCAATTCTTACGCCTGGTTCACACATAAAGCAGGGCTGAAGCTGCGCTTCACAGAAGCGTTGAACAGGAGCCTTGCCATTCACACCAGAAGCACTCTGTTTTGCTCCACACCTCGCTCTGTTTTGCTCCGCGCTGCCCTGCCCCCACTCACAACTTGCATTGACTTCATGCCTGGCTGAGTAATGCAAGTAATTGACAGTGTGCGGGAATCCTCTTTATTTCTCTCATATGTACTGCATCTCCGACGCACCTGCCTTTAAGAGACCGAAGGTGTGCATCAGCTCCTTCTGACTATATTTATATAGCACCAAATAATAACAGCGTTATGTTGAGCAGCTTTACAAATAGAGCAGCTCTTTTTGATGCCTTAAGTGTATTTTGATGTTAGCATGACGTCATGTGACTGACTCATGTGACTGTCTATTTTCTGACTGCTAAATGATTCAAACGATAAGAAGAGATAAGAAGTTATACTTGACTTTTACAACATTAAACTGGTGGTAAAAATGACATAAGTTAGCGAACGAAACGTGTCCGACTTTAGACATTATCAGCTAAAGTTACCGAGTCACAGAAACCAAGCAAATAACAACCACTTGAACTCCTGTCCTGCACTAATCCCTGTGATATATTCAATATAACAATATACTGATGAGGCAATTCATTAAGCTAATTAATGCTCTTAATTTGCAATGACTCCTACCACATGGATGGTATTACAGTAACATGAGCTCAAGGTATTGGGTGAACATGAAATCTGGTAGTTTGAAGAACATATTTTTTTCCCTTATTAATATGGAAATGTATGCAGCAAGGTGCGCCATAATCTAATTAGATGATCTACTCTATAGGGGGAACCTGTTTCTATCATGTATGGATCTTGAGCTATTGTGCAATATGCACACACACAGAGACACACACACACACACACATACACACACACACACACACACACACACACACACACGTCCCCCTGATGACATCACATCCCGCAGGCCGTGCACCATAAAACCAGTCAGAGAAGAGAAGGGAATAAGCACTGTGCATTTCATCCACTTATTCATTGTCCATCTAGACCAGAGGTATCAAACATGCGGCCCGGGGGCCAGATCCGGCCCCCCAAAGGGTCCAATCCGGCCCAAAGGATGACTTTGCAAAGTGTGAAAATTGCACTGAGAAGTCCTTCAATGTGATGCACTTGTGAAGGCTAAAGCTGCGTTCACACCGACCTATTCAGGTTTTTCGCTGGCATCGAGTTTACATACAAGGTCAATGCAAACGAGCAATTGAGCGTATATTTGCCCGGGAGAAAAATCGCTGGCCGTCCGAGCGACAGAGCGATAGGGAGAAAATACGCTCGTCGCCCCAGATGAAATATCCCAACTCGAGCGAAAATACGCTGGCATCAGTCGCTCGCTGTTCAACGCTGATTGGCTGCCGTGTGAGAGTGAGTCAAGGATCACACTGGCTTGGAACAAACCGCTGGTTTATTGTGTGGCAACAAACCGCATTGACAGGCTGACAGCTGACATGAAGTGAAGTCTGTACTACCGGTATGGACCTCGCGTTAGGAGCACGTTGATATGCTTAGCTTGTAAACATCTACGGTGGCTCGTAGTGGACAAACATCATGACATTGCGTAACGTTATAGCCCCCACATGTCCGTCAATTCGTGTGCCTGTTGATGAGCGATTTAAACAGAGCGACAGAGCGATTCCAAAGGGTTGAATCAAGCGACAGAGCGAAAAATAAATATCTCGGTGTGAACACAGCTTAAGAGGTACCAGGTTTCAGGAGCAACTTAAATATTAAGTAGCCTATTCATGTTATCCGTATTAATCACTAAATAGCAGCTATTTTCATTACCTTTGCTTGACTATAGAGAATTGCACAGTTGCCCTCAATTGTAATCAGGGGTGTAGTGATAAATACAGAGGTGGGTAAACTATCCAAGCTGAGGGGTTTACCCACCTTGTTTGCCCTCATTGATTGATACAGTTGATCTAAAAATAGGAGAGTAAACTGTCTCATTTCAAAGGGGAGGGTAAAGTGCGTTTACTCCACTACACCCCTGATTGTAATGCACAGTACATACAGTAGATCATGTGCTTGATGGTATCTGAGATAACCCTATACGTGTTGTAGGCTTGTACCTGTCATTCTTTACACTAAGATAAACGGGAACATTCTGAGGTTTTATCATTTATAGCTTATTATTGATTATTGATTTAGTTTGTCTGGCCCACTTGGGTCACACCAAATTGGGTCGCATGTGGCCCGTAGACTGAAATGAGTTTGACACCCCTGATCTAGACCTTTCATCTGCTGTTTACAGTACAGTCCAGCCACTTTGGAGCAGCGAGCTCGCGGCGCTAAGCTAACCGCTACAAAGCTCCGCTCACTGGGCCGCCTCTGCTGTCTCTGTGAGTGGGCGATGGCCTGGGAGTGTAGATGCATGGCAGGCAGGGAGCGAGTGAGCGTCAGCTAGCCGGTGATAGCCGGCGAGCTAGCTTTAATCACAGCCTGTTGTGTGGAGGACGAGCTAGCATCACCACAACACATCACACAGGGGACATCCATTGTTAGCGCTGATGCTGCTGTGGAGCAGCTATCTCTCAGAAACATGCCTGGTGCCCAGCTCAACCACATTACAAACCCCACAGAGAGATGCATGCTGCCCAGAAGAGTGTGTGTGTGTGTGTGTGTGTGTGTGTGTGTGTGTGTGTGTGTGCGTGTGCGTGCGTGCGCATGAGTGTGTGAGATCATTTGCACTCAACAGTCAAGTGTTTCACTGCTGCTTTTAGCAGAATGGTGCTGCTCTTAGCAGCACTTTACAGCTGATAGCGAATTCACACCATGTAACCACCGGATCAATGTCTGTGTGTGAGTGCCAGTGTGTTTCTTGCTGTGTGTGGTTGTGTGTAGCTGTGTGCGGTTGTGTGTAGCTGTGTGTGGTTGTGTGTAGCTGTGTGTGGTTGTGTGTAGCTGTGTGCGTGCGGCTGTGCATATAGTGTTTGGTTTGTGTGGTGTCTCAAAATCAAAATGAATGAATGCACTGCTATTGGGTTGATGATTACTTCATGGGTTCCAACACGTTCTCAGAGAGGCCATTTACACCTGGCACTAACATGCGTTTTCTGTGATCAGATTGCAATCGGATAGCGCTTGACCATCATTAGCCTGATTTCATTTACACCTGGCGTTAGCATGCGTTTTGGCTTATCAGATTACAATCTGATAAGCCAAAACGGGTGTCCTCTCAATCCGCATACAGTTTTGTGATATATATATATATATATATGTATGTATGTATGTATGTATTGTGAAGGCTCTGACACGTTGGTTCAAGCTCTGCTATTCAAATTATTCTGAAACACGATCATGTCATGAGCCCATCCTGCCAGCTTTCCAAATGGGCCAAATTCAATTGTTCATTCTAACAGGAAGTGTGCCATTCAATTAAGTGAGGTCATTCAAATCCAAATGTAATTGGCAGCCAAGTCATTACTTACAAGTAAATGTGGGTTTGAACCCTCCTTTCCTTTCCTCTCCTCTCCTCTCCTTTCCTCTCCTCTCCTCTCCTCTCCTCTCCTCTCCTCTCCTCTCCTCTCCTCTCCTCTCCTCTCCTTTCCTCTCATGTCCTCTCCTCTCTCCTCTCCTCTCCTCTCCTCTCCTCTCCTCTCCTCTCCTTTCCTTTCCTCTCCTCTCCTCTCCTCTCCTCTCCTCTCCTCTCCTCTCCTCTCCTCTCCCCTCCTGTCCTCTCCTCTCTCCTCTCCCCTCTTCTCCCCTCCCCTCCTCTCCTCTCCTCCCCTCCTCTCCTCTCTTCTCCTCTCCTCTCCTCTCCTCTCCTCTCCTCTCCTCTCCTTTCCTTTCCTCTCCTCTCCTCTCCTCTCCTCTCTTCTCCCCTCCTCTCCTTCTCCTCTCCTCCTCTCCTCTCCTCCTCTCCTTCTCCTCTCCTCCCCTCCTCTCTTCTCCTTCTCCACACCCCTCCTCCTCCCCTCCTCTCTTCTCCTTCTCCCCTTCTCCACACCTCCCCTCTCTCCTCCCCTCCTCCTCCCCTCCCTGCTCCTCGTCTCCTGTCTGAGGTGACAGACAGCAGGGTGAGAGTGGAGGGTGATGTAGGACAAATGAATTAACAGCACCAGATTAAATAGGATTAGTCCACTCTGTGACAGAGAGGGGCCCGGCCGCGCGGCGCCCCCTATGAATAATGTAGGTAGACAAGCCCTGAGCACATTTAATGGCATGTCACTGAGCTGCTGGTGTGTGTGTGTGTGTGTGTGTGTGTGTAGGTGTGTGTAGGTGTGTGTGTGTAGGTGTGTGTGTGTGTGTGTGTGTGTGTGTGTGTGTGTGTGTGTGTGTGTGTGCGTAGGTGTGTGTGTGTGTGTCTTGGAGGAGGTGATGGGTGTGACAGTGTCAAATAGTTGAGGGCAAGGCTGTGGCATCATGCTTTAGCAGGGAGTAATGCCACAGAATACATTAGTGACACTGTGGCTCCTGAGGGAAGCAGGTCTGGCTCTGATCAGTCCTTGGATGGGAGATCATCTGGTGCTGGAAGTGGTGCTGGAGGACCAGTAGGAGGTGCTCTTCCCTCTGGTCTCATGAATAATATCCCTATTGCCCCCCAGGGCAGAGACAGCCAGGGCAGAGACAGCCAGGGCAGAGACAGCCAGGGCAGAGACAGCCAGGGCAGAGACAGCCAGGACAGAGACAGCCAGGGCAGAGACAGCCAGGGCAGAGACAGCCAGGGCAGAGACAGCCAGGACAGAGACAGCCAGGACAGAGACAGCCAGGACAGAGACAGCCAGGGCAGAGACAGCCAGGGCAGAGACAGCCAGGGCAGAGACAGCCAGGGCAGAGACAGCCAGGACAGAGACAGCCAGGACAGAGACAGCCAGGACAGAGACAGGGACTCTGACCTGTGAGTTGGATGAGACGTTAAACCAAGGTCCTGACGCTGTGGTCAATAAAGAGCCCATCAGCAGCACTAAAGGTGTGACAATATCGATATCGTATCGTTTATTGATGCAAAGTGAGAATATATATATATATATATTCTCACTTCGCATCAATAAACGATACGATATCTTAAAGATGACGATATATATATATATCGTCATCTTTAAGATAGCCTTGTAAATCCAAGGTGATTAAGTATAATGTGCATGGCTCATGTTCATAATTGAAAGGTCATCAAGGTGCTTTAACTGAACTGATCAAAAACAAAGAAGGAGATGGAGGAGTAGAGAGGCTGGGAAGCAGCAGGGTGATGAGGGAGAGAGACATGAGTGAAGAGAGAGAGAGAGAGAGAGAGAGAGAGAGACATGAGTGAAGAGAGAGAGAGAGAGAGAGAGACATGAGTGAAGAGAGAGAGAGAGAGAGAGAGAGACATGAGTGAAGAGAGAGAGAGAGAGAGAGAGAGACATGAGTGAAGAGAGAGAGAGAGAGAGAGAGACATGAGTGAAGAGAGAGAGAGAGAGAGAGACATGAGTGAAGAGAGAGAGAGAGAGAGAGAGACATGAGTGAAGAGAGAGAGAGACATGAGTGAAGAGAGAGAGAGACATGAGTGAAGAGAGAGAGAGAGAGAGAGAGAGACATGAGTGAAGAGAGAGAGAGACATGAGTGCAGGATTAAAGGATGAAGAAAGAGAGCTGGTTGGCAGCTTTTGTCACATTATTTTCTTCAAATGAATCACTGGCTGAACGCTCAGGCACTGCTTTACAAATATAGTGACTATAGCAATGCTACAGACACACACACACACACACACACACACACACATACGCGTGTGCACACACACACACACACACACACACACAATATGTGCACACCAGTCCAATGAGTCAGAGATTACTATGCAGAGAGCGCGCTTGTTGGTTTCTGCCTCATTTGTCTGCAGCTTGAGAAAATAAGAATGTGTTTGATGTTGATTGATGCACATCATGTGTGTGTGTAGTTTTCATGCACATAGTGTGTGTAGTTTTCATGCACATCATGTGTGTGTAGTTTTCATGCACATCATGTGTGTGTAGTTTTCATGCACATAGTGTGTGTGTAGTTTTCATGCACATCATGTGTGTGTAGTTTTCATGCACATAGTGTGTGTGTAGTTTTCATGCACATCATGTGTGTGTAGTTTTCATGCACATAGTGTGTGTGTAGTTTTCATGCACATAGTGTGTGTAGTTTTCATGCACATCATGTGTGTGTAGTTTTTCATGCACATAGTGTGTGTGTAGTTTTCATGCACATAATGTGTGTGTAGTTTTCATGCACATCATGTGTGTGTAGTTTTTCATGCACATAGTGTGTGTGTAGTTTTCATGCACATAGTGTGTGTGTAGTTTTCATGCACATCATGTGTGTGTAGTTTTCATGCACATCATGTGTGTGTAGTTTTCATGCACATAGTGTGTGTGTAGTTTTCATGCACATAATGTGTGTGTAGTTTTCATGCACATCATGTGTGTGTAGTTTTTCATGCACATAGTGTGTGTGTAGTTTTCATGCACATAGTGTGTGTGTAGTTTTCATGCACATCATGTGTGTGTAGTTTTCATGCACATCATGTGTGTGTAGTTTTCATGCACATAGTGTGTGTGTAGTTTTCATGCACATAGTGTGTGTAGTTTTCATGCACATCATGTGTGTGTAGTTTTTCATGCACATAATGTGTGTGTAGTTTTCATGCACATAGTGTGTGTGTAGTTTTCATGCACATAATGTGTGTGTAGTTTTCATGCACATAGTGTGTGTGTAGTTTTCATGCACATAATGTGTGTGTAGTTTTCATGCACATCATGTGTGTGTAGTTTTCATGCACATAGTGTGTGTGTAGTTTTCATGCACATAATGTGTGTGTAGTTTTCATGCACATAGTGTGTGTAGTTTTCATGCACATCATGTGTGTGTAGTTTTCATGCACATAGTGTGTGTGTAGTTTTCATGCACATCATGTGTGTGTAGTTTTCATGCACATCATGTGTGTGTAGTTTTCATGCACATAGTGTGTGTGTAGTTTTCATGCACATAGTGTGTGTAGTTTTCATGCACATCATGTGTGTGTAGTTTTTCATGCACATAGTGTGTGTGTAGTTTTCATGCACATAATGTGTGTGTAGTTTTCATGCACATCATGTGTGTGTAGTTTTCATGCACATAGTGTGTGTAGTTTTCATGCACATCATGTGTGTGTAGTTTTCATGCACATCATGTGTGTGTAGTTTTCATGCACATAGTGTGTGTGTAGTTTTCATGCACATAGTGTGTGTAGTTTTCATGCACATCATGTGTGTGTAGTTTTTCATGCACATAGTGTGTGTGTAGTTTTCATGCACATAATGTGTGTGTAGTTTTCATGCACATCATGTGTGTGTAGTTTTCATGCACATAGTGTGTGTAGTTTTCATGCACATCATGTGTGTGTAGTTTTCATGCACATCATGTGTGTGTAGTTTTCATGCACATAGTGTGTGTGTAGTTTTCATGCACATCATGTGTGTGTAGTTTTCATGCACATCATGTGTGTGTAGTTTTCATGCACATCATGTGTGTGTAGTTTTCATGCACATAGTGTGTGTGTAGTTTTCATGCACATCATGTGTGTGTAGTTTTCATGCACATAGTGTGTGTGTAGTTTTCATGCACATCATGTGTGTGTAGTTTTCATGCACATAAAGTGTGTGTAGTTTTCATGCACATAAAGTGTGTGTAGTTTTCATGCACATCATGTGTGTGTAGTTTTCATGCACATAGTGTGTGTGTAGTTTTCATGCACATAGTGTGTGTGTAGTTTTCATGCACATAGTGTGTGTGTAGTTTTCATGCACATCATGTGTGTGTAGTTTTCATGCACATCATGTGTGTGTAGTTTTCATGCACATCATGTGTGTGTAGTTTTCATGCACATAGTGTGTGTGTAGTTTTCATGCACATCATGTGTGTGTAGTTTTCATGCACATAGTGTGTGTGTAGTTTTCATGCACATAGTGTGTGTGTAGTTTTCATGCACATAGTGTGTGTGTAGTTTTCATGCACATAGTGTGTGTGTAGTTTTCATGCACATAGTGTGTGTGTAATTTTCTGATTTGATGTGTGCCCGAGCTTGCGTGGATGTTAGGGATGGGAATCACGAGATGCCCCACGATACAATATTATCACCATACTTAAGTCATGGTACGATATTGCAATGTGCTGCAATATATTGAATAATATGCGATTTATTAACTTTTTTTCACTGCAAATGATGTCCCCAAAGGAAAACTGTGTGAACTGTTTTATTTAAGATCATGTTTCCGGTCTGTTCATCTCACTTCAATCATTTTTACTGCAGCAAAATGGGATTGTCAGCAGACAGACTGACCAAGACTGTCATAAAAACCCGTCATAAATGTTGGCATGCACCTGACAGTTAAAATTGCCTGAGTGGGTGATGTCTGTGGCAGCGGTGTCAGTGACATCACTGATGACATCACAATTGTGTTGTGATGTCATCAGCGATGTCACTCGAGCAAATGTGATGTCATCACTGATGTCACTCGAGCAATTGTGATGTCATCAGTGATGTAATAAATCCTTCCTGGTATGAGCCGATGGCGCTTAGGTGCTGTCTGTCTGTCTGTCCAGAGTCTCCACCCTAGGATTCTCCATTATAATAAAATATTGCGATACTTGGCATTCGTGCGATATGACATTGCGACACAAAATATCGCAATACTATGCTAGCCTCCAACCCTAGTGGACATATGCCCTGCATGAGAGAGTGGCAGAGAGAGAGAGAGAGAGAGAGGTTGTAATGCAATCAGTAATTGCTGTATCCCCAACCAGCGGGCGTCATTGTAATTATGTTTGATTAAGACTCTGTATCTCTCTCTCTCTCTCTCTCTCTCTCTCTCCCACTTCCCGCTCTCTCTCTCTCTCTATCTCTGTCTCTCTCTCTCTCTCTCTCTCCCCCACTTCCCGCTCTCTCTCTCTCTATCTCTCTCTCTCTCTCCCACTTCCCTCTCTCTCTCTCTCTATCTCTCTCTCTCTCTCCCACTTCCCGCGATCTCTCTCTCTCCCCCGCTTCCCGCTCTCTCTCTCTCTCTCTCTCTCTCTCTCTATCTCTCTCTCTCCCTCTCTCTCTCTCTCTCTCTCTCTCTATCTCTGTCTCTCTCTCTCTCTCTCTCTCTCTCTGTCTCTCTCTCTCTCTCTCTCTCTATCTATCTCTCTCTCTCTCTCTCTCTCACAGCCAGTACACACACACACAAACATTGCCATAGAGGACATGTGGCTAAATGAAGCAGGAATCAGCAGGGTGCTGGCTGCCTGCATAGTAATGAAGCAGGAATCAGCAGGGTGCTGCCTGCCTGCCTACATAGTCATTGACTGTGACTATATTAGTGCATTGCACATGATCATTTACATTGATTGCAGTCTTTTCAAACACAGACAACAGAGACTGCAGACAGTTCCTTCTGTTGATTGGAGATCTTTTCTTGTTTGAATGTGGGGTTGACACAACCTCTTTTTAAATGTAGTAATTAAGTCACTCTTCCTGTTAAAGGTTGCAGATTTGAACCCTCGGCCGGGCGTCCATACAGACACAATTGACCTATCGCTAAGTCACGCCCCGAACGCAGACGAGCAAATCACATCGCGTGTAGCTCCACAATACACTCGGACAACCTGAGCCGAGAGCTCCATAGAGAAGCAGAAGAAATCAGGATTCTCCTCTGGTTTGATGGTGTTTCATACAGTTCGTAAATTCCGGACTATAAGCCGCACCGGTGTATAAGCCGCACCTGCAAAGTTGACTATTTTTTTCTTATATAAGCCGCACCGGACTATAAGCCGCGGGTGTTTTAATGGTATTTTTTTGTTTTTTGTTTTTTTGTTTTGTTTTGTGTTTTAATGTTTAATTACCATATGTAAGGGTTCATGCACAGAGGGGATTGTCGGGAAAGAGATGGCTGTTTGAGGAAGCTCCCATTTATTAACATTTCAACAAAACAACATAACACAACACCACCTGTGTTGTTTTTTACAGTGCACACAGTGTCATACAGTGTCATACAGTGTGGTGAAAAGAGGGCAAGAGAGGAAATTAAAACTTATTATAGTTATATAGGATTTATAGTTAGAAAGAGTGCTAAAAAAGAGAGATTTTTTTTTTTTTTTTTTTTAATCCATAGATAAGCCGCACCGTTATATAAGCCGCAGGGGCCAAAAAAGGCCAAAAAACGGGAAAAAAGGTGCGGCTTATAGTCCGGAATTTACGGTAGAAAGAAATGGTCAAACGATGTGCATGGGGGTAAATGCAACATTACGAGGTATCCTGGGAGGCCAGGCAATGGATAATAAGAAACTAGTAAACGTAGATCCACTCACATCCACAATGCTACTGTTTAAGTTAAGTTAAGTTAAGTGGTGACAGCGAGATGAGTCTTCTCCCTCATTTGCCTTCCGTGATCCGAAGGTATCATGATAATCATCATGGTATTCAGTAGGGCTGTGGCGATTCACTTATCTCCCGATTCGATACTATCACGATTCTTGGGTGCCGATTCGATTTATATTGCGATTCTTAAGTATTGCGATTCTACGATTATTGCGATTCGATATTACGATTTATTGCGATTTTTGTTTATTTTTTTCTTTTCTTTTTTCAGTTTGTTTGCTTTTTTACACTAGATTAGAACATGGGAAAAGTTGAATCATACACTAGAGACTGTATATTATATATCATGAGTAGGGCTGGGCGATATAGTTAAAAACAGGGGCAGACTGGGATCATAATTCAGGCCGGGCATTAGATACTAGGGGTGTCACAATATATCGTCCCACGAAATTTCGCGATAGTAAAACGTCACGATATGTATCGTTGAGATGAAATCTCATATCGTGAATTTTTTTTTTTTTTTTTTTTTTTTTTTTTTTCAAAAATAGACAAAGAAACGTCTTTGTTTGTTGAAGTTCAATGTGTGGAAAGTAGTTCAGTTGAACAAGTCTCTGAAGAGACACATGAGAAGTTATACAGGAGAGAAACCATTCAATTGAGTTTCTGGCAAAACTGTTTACTTGACAGGAAAAATTGAAGATGCATAAAAAATAGACTAAGAAAAGTCTTGTTGTTTGAGTTTGAAGAAAAACTGAAGATGCATAATGAGAATTTATACTGCTGAGAAACCTTTTAGTTCAAAGTAAATCTAAGTGACGGTGTAACTCATTCTATTTCAAGATAAGCCTTATCTCCAATCTCATGTTTTTTCTAGTTGTTATTGTAATAACAATTTCCCACAACAGCATGTTTTGTATTTGTGCATTTCAAATAAAATACTACTTTTCCAGTCATATATTGTCATTATTCAAGTTTAAAAAAATATTGTTAAAATCGTATCGTATCGTATCGTTATCGTGAACCCAGTATCGTGATACGTATCGTATCGTGAACTGAGTGTATCGTGACACCCCTATTAGATACCAAGCAGGCCAGGCCGATATGGGCCAACGCGTGTGAAATTTGGGCCGTTTGAAGCCAGATTTGGGCCGTTTGAAGTCCAATTTTACAATGAGATGCACCCACTTTAACCCTGAAGTGTAATTATTACTTCAGACTAACTAATAAAGTAATAAAACCACTAGTAAACCAGTAGGTGGCGCCTGGCCTGCTGTTCAGTGAGTGGCCTGACTGCAAGCACCCAAAAAAAAAAATAATAATAAAAAAAAAAAATAATAATAATTTGCGATTATCGTTTCTGCAATAAAAGATCGATCCAAAAAATCGTGACATTAAAAATCGCGATACTTAGGTGAATCGATTTTTTCCCCCACCCCTATATTGTAGTGTTATGCTTAGTGGTATTTACAGTTGATGTTGAGTCAGTCAGACAGTCTGGCTGCTGATGCTCTGATCACTGATCATCATGTTGATCACTCCCTGTGGTGCAGCTGGATTACACACAGCTGTGGAAGACACACACACACACACACACACACACACACACACACACACACACAGCTGTGGAAGACACACACACACATACACACACACACACACACACACACACCCACACACACACACAGCTGTGGAAGACACACACAC
>NW_028150228.1:0-14000 GCF_964638095.1 Poromitra crassiceps | reverse complement strand
CCGTTCTTTAGTTATGAGCCGGAGAAGATAGCTTGATTGAACCAAAAACAGCCCTTTTTTTCTACGAGCTGAGATAATGAGCCTTTTGTGAAATTAAACATTTCAAGCACATCACTGACTCTGAAGCTAATTTTCTGATGTCTGGGTCTGTCTGGGTGAAGTGTATGCTGCTCTGCAGCAGCATACACTGCTCAACTCAGCTCAACTCAACTGCACACGCCTCCTCCTGGGTGTGTCTGTTGGCTCTCTGCTGAGTTTGCTGTGCACACACAGTGAAGGGTGCGCGACATCCAGGTTTTTGGTTCCGCGTGTGTTTGTCACGGGCTACCATGCTTCGAGTTGAGTATAATAAGGCTGATTATGCGAATGTGCTGTCGCAGCGGACACGAAGGTGCTCAGTTGTGACAGCGGATGCAGCTGCTGCGGGCACAGCTGGCGTTTGGCTTCATGCATGTCGATGCATACGGACGGATGCGATGCGATTTCCTTTTTCCCCAGCGACTTCTTCTGTGTGTTTGGCTCCACTTTCTCTTATCAGGAGAGTGCTGTCGCCACCTAATGGGTTTGTAAAATAGGTTATAAACCTCCAATAGCTACAATATTGTAAGAGGCGATGTAAGAAGGTTAGATCGACACCCCCCCGTCAAAAAAACAATTTGGAGTTACTGACGCCATTTGGCGTCGCTGGCAGCCTACGGTAAATTTCTAATGACGCCATATGGCGTCGCTGGCACTCAATGTGTTAAGAGCATACCGCTCTTCTGACCGGCTCGAAACTGGTGAAATCTCCGCAACGACGGGGTCGCGCTTATACCGGCACGACGACTTTCCCACATGCAGGCATTAGACCACGTTCCGGTCATTTAGCGGTACAAAGCGCATGTGGGAAAACGGCTACTGAGAGTCAACAAGGTGCTGACAGAATCCACTCAACTCCCATCAGAGCTCACAGGTGAACTGTTGCTATGGAGAGCAACTCCAGCTATTTAAGGTACGGTAAGTGTTAGATTTTCTCTGTATGTACTGTATCAGAGTCAAATGCATTACATTCTTATAGATACAGCCGCTTTTTAATGACCATACTTGATTTGCCCTCCCTGCTGCTATCGATATGTAACTGATCAGTCCAACAAAATGCAATGACTATTTCCAAATGGGATCAAATTATGGTGTGTGTTCTGTTACCGTGACTACAAAGTTTCCAAAGGTCATCATGCTGAAGCATTACAATGTGTAATCCTAGATCATTCCACTAGAATGCATACAGTACATGTGCTATTTGCACTCAGCCATGTAAATCACTGACCACTCTGAGGCAAACCTAATATAATAACCGTGCAGCTTTCCCTGCCTCCAGTCGGCTTCCCAGATTTAAATAGGCTGAATGTATTGTATTCATTTATTCATTTTACTTATTATTACTTATATTATATATTCCTTTATTCTTGGCAAATCTGAATCTAGGTTACATTGAATTTAACCAACTCCAGTGTTTTTATTGATGACTAATAAACTGCCCATGTACGACAAACGTTCCCATTTTTTTTGCCTCAACTCATCCACCACCGATGATGAGCACAACAAGTTTGTGGCAGAACGCTCTCACCACACGTCAGCTCTCACAGTGGAGAGTGGAGGAGGACTGAATGTGCTCATTAGATATCATCACGGGATGATTCGGTGGCCATGATGGAAGAAAGGCCTTCATCAGACACGGACGTCGCTTCACTCAGAGGAAAGGACGTCTCATTTGTCTAAATACACGTGTCCTTGTTTCCTCTCTCCTCACATGGTGTCCTTGTTTCCTCTCTCCTCACATGGTGTCCTCCTCGGTGGGAGGGACTAAGACGCGAGGAGAAAACGCAAGGAAGGGAAAACGTGGATGCAATGAAGAGAAATGGGATCTGTCTCTGCCCTGGGGCATTGGGGATGGGGATATTATCCATTAGACCAGAGGGAAGAGCACCTCCTACTGGTTCTTCTCCAAGAACCACTTCCAGCACCATGGTCTCCCATCCAAGGGGTAACCAGAGCCAGCCTTGCTTAGCTCCACCCAGCAAGCCAGTGATGAAATGCAGGAGCCACGGCGCAGACCAAGCTACGGTGCTTCTCAAACCCTTTGAGATCTTTGTGGAAAAGGCTTTGCACTGCTGAAAGCCCATCCATTCTCCAAACAGGAAGGATGGATAAGGTATGATCCTTCTGTCTGGAGAGGCTGAGGCAGAAGATAGAACACATACTGCACTTAGTGTGAATTCTCAGCTTCCCAGATCAGGCTCTGCTGCTGACACCGTCTCGTTTCCTCCTTGCGGCTCGTCAGGTAGGAAACGCCCACAGTGCTGCGAAGCAGGAAGAGCTTGGAGCACTTCCCCTCAAAGTGTGAAGTTACCGGCTACAAAAAGAGCCAATGTAACAGCTCACTATCTCACCTCACATACCGAGCTGCAGAAAGGTGCGCTAACACACACACACACACACACACACACACACACTCAAAAAAACAGTAAAATAGAGAGTCTAAGTACTGTAAGCTGAAGAAAGAATAGATACTAATACGCACACTATGTGACTGAAATGACACCAAGTGTATTAGGCCCAATCCCAATACCCCACCATATATAACGTAGATGTAGATGCAAAGGAACATGTAATTGACTCGTTATAACAGATATTTCAATTGAGAAAACCAGGCAACTAATAAAATAGTATAATGTTTAATAAAACTTTGTGTACAACAGTTGTGTCTCCTGAATTTAAATGTAAATAAGTGTTTATGGCTCAGGAATGTAATTATTTAATTTGTGGAAATATGCAGTATGATGACAAATTAGTGTATCTAAGAGAATCTGCAGACACATTCAATCTGCTTGGACCAGAAATGAGTGGTGTTCCATCTCCGAGGTAAAGCTTGCAGCCCCTACCTCCGTGTGGCTCCAATCTGAAGGGCAAGGGGCAAAGCGAGGGGAACTCCAAAACGACGGGTGCAAAGTAAGAAATGTGATCCCACAGTGCAATGAATGCACAGCCAGGTGGTCCAGATCAAAACAGGAAGAGTGAAGCAGTGAGGCTGGGTGTGTGTTGCACCCTGGGATAGACCTGGAGGACTGAATGAGCTCAATCCACTGGGCGGATTGGCAGTTATACACATGGTCCAGTAATGAGCATGGAAAACTACAGTCCGGGCACAGTAACACCCAGGCTCTAGGACAGCACACAGGAAGGACCACCGCTGGTGTTACATCATATTCCGTCCTCACTACTTCTCCTGCTCCCTAACCCCAAACAGGAAATAGTTCCTACACAGATCCCTGGGGTCTGCGTAATGAGGCCTGTGTGTCTGTGTGTGTGTGTGTGTGTGTGTGTGTGTGTGTGTGTGTGTGTGAGCGCACATGCGTGCATGCGTGTGTCTGTGTGTGTGTCTGCATGTGTACTAGGCTTACGTGTCTGACGATCTGTCTCTCATTTAAGACTTCTGTACACACACACACACACACACACACACACACACACACACACACACACACACACACACAGGTCTGGAAAGGTTATGGGAAAGAGTCCTTGGCTGCAATTGTAAGTGGGAGGGACCGAGAGAGAGAGAGAGAGAGAGAGAGAGAGAGAGAGAGAAAGAGAGCAAACAGTCTATAAAACATCCATTATTTTACATAAGCAAATATGAAAATGATGACGTGCAATTTACATTATTCATACGTGCGCCCGTTCTACTTTTGACCCTGCCAGTCTGCCGTACAACTGAAAGTCCAGCTGCCCTGGGATTCGATTTGACTACGGAAGAATTCTGATGCACAGTCTAAGCCAATGGAAAAATACCAGGGAGGGGCATCATAAATAACTGGACCAATGACAGCTCATATCAATAGTGATGAGCAGAGAGCCGAAAGGAAGCAGTGGCAGAGAAGCAAAGGAAGGATGAAGAGAGAGAGAGAGAGAGAGAGAAAGAGAGAGACAGAGATGGAGAGATGAGATAGAGCGAGAGAAGCCAGACTAAATTCTCTGGAAGTCGGAACACATTCAGACTTGCTTGTTAATGTTGCTCTGACCGGTTCACACTGAATGAAAAATAAACAGAAAGACAGAGATAGAGCCGGAGAGAGAGAAAGACAAAAGTTACACGAGAGAGAGAGAGAGAGAGAGAGAAAGAGAGAGAGAGAGAGTGGGAGAGAAAACCTTGATTGGACATATGATTGGTCATGTCATGAGATAGACCAGTCATATGTCTCCGATCTGATTGCAATCTTTGTAATGTAATTGCAGTATCTTAGGTGACCACTAGCAAACACAACAATGGAAAGGACATACGGTACATCAGCTGAGCACATTGTCTCCTTTTCTTCCATCTTGGTTTTCATGTCTTTCTTAAGCAGACAGAAAGAGACACACGATCGCTGCCATGAACTGATCATCGAGTCATCTGAACTGGCACCAACTATACTGACACACTCACTCACGACAGCCAAATCTATAGCAACAACGCCTAACGCCAGCATCATCGCTAGCCTAGTCTCACCCACCGTCTTACGTCAGCACGCCTCCAGCGATGGAGGGTCTCAATCACAAGTCAGCATTTCCGGGTTTTGCCATAGGAATTCCTACGGTGAAAACTGATTGGCTGGGCTGTGATGGAAGTTACACCCCGAGGTCAGTGGTTGGTCAATTCATATGTCTGTCATGCATTTTCTTTGGGGGGGGGGGGGGGGGGTCTAATGGCCCAATTATGCTCAACGTCACGGATGTGCATACGGACAGTCGCCTCCTGTCGGTACTCTGTGTTCATTTTCTGAAAGCTTACGGGTACGGATGAAACGGAGCAGTACGACACACACACTCACACATTTGACTCTCAACTGCCCACTAGTGGATGTATTGCTTAACATGATACCAACGTGAAAGACACATGGAAGTATGTGGGCAATGTGACGATTACACCGTTTGAAACGGACACATTCATTTTCGTATGAGAATGGAGCATAATTGGGCCTTTAGGGGGCGATTCTTAACGACTTTCCAAGAGTTGTGCTCCAGACCAGTGGTGCAGTGGTAAATAGAGATGTGGGTCAACTATCCAAGGTGAGTCGTTTACCAACCTTGTTTCCCCTCATTGATTCATACAGCTGATCTCTGATCTCTGCTTCATTTCAAAGAGGAGGGTAAAAGGCGTTTACCCCCACTCCGGACGTATCGGATGTATCTACGGCTGGCTACTGCGAGACTACCGCTAGCCGCCTGCCCGCTCTCCTACCTCCTCTCCTCTCCCCCGCTGTCATGGACACTTCTCTGGAAGTTTGTGGGACAGGAGGGGAGAGAAAGGAGAGGGCACGGCCGCTGTCAGCGATAAGCGCCGGCTGATAAATGACGGGCGCGAGGGAGGAATATATCTAAGAGCACCCCGCCCCCGACCTCCCGCCTCCCCTCCCCTGGGTCCTAGAGGAGTCAGTGGCTGCTGAGCTGCCAGTGGGTGGTATGTGGCACAGCAGGGGGCTCGCCTGACCTTGGGTGAGTGCATGTGTGTGCTTTTTACTGTCATACATCATAGAGAAATGGGACTACTGTATTTAAGCATGCCTTTGGTGTTAAATTACAACCTCTCTCTCTCTGTGTGTCTCTCTCTCTCTCTCTATCTCTCTGTGTGTGTGTGTGTGTGTGTGTCTCCCTCTCTCTCTCTCTCTCTCTGTCTCTCTCTGTCTCTCTGTGTGTCTGTGTGTGTGTGTGTGTGTGTGTGTGTGTGTGTGTGTGTGTGTGTGTGTCTCTCTCTCTCTCTCTTTCTCTGTCTCTGTCTCTCTCTGTCTCTCTCTGTGTCTCTCTGTGTCTCTCTCTCTCTGTCTCTCTCTCTCTCTGTCTCTCTCTGTCTCTCTCTCTCTCTCTCTCTGTCTCTCTCTCTCTCTGTGTGTCTCTCTCTCTCTGTCTCTCTCTCTCTCTCTGTGTCTCTCTCTCTCTCTGTCTCTCTCTCTCTCTCTGTGTCTCTCTCTCTCTCTGTCTCTCTCTCTCTCTCTCTGTGTCTCTCTCTCTCTCTCTCTCTCTCTCTGTCTCTCTCTCTCTCTCTCTCTCTCTCTCTGGAGTCTGCTAAACAAATGGTAGTAGTGGAGGAGGTGGGGCGATGCATGGCAGTAAATAAGAGTTGGCTGACTCAATGCACAGGAGATTTCAGACACAGTAATAGCACGCTGTAATATGGGCCAAATCTGTCCCCAAGGACACGACTGGATTAACCAACATCACTCACGCTTTGTACGTACACACACACACACACACACACACACACACACACACACGCACACACACGCACGCGTGCACACACACACACACACACGCACACGCACGCACACACACACACACACACACACACACGCATACGCACACACACGCACACACACACACACACACGCATACGCACACACACGCACACACACACACACACGCACACACACAGCTACGACTTCTCACTGTTAGATGGAAGAGAAGAATATCAATGAAGAGACAGAGAGGGATAGAGTGACTAAGAGAGAGAGACGGAGACAAAGAAAGAGACAGAAGGCAGGCAGGCAGCGAGGAGAGAGAGAACGACTGTGTGCGTGTGTGTGCGTGTGTGTGTGTGTGTGTGTGTGTGAGTGAGTGAATAAAAGAGAGAAAGGGGGAATGGAGAGAGAGAGAGAGATGGAGAGGGGAAAGGAGGGCAGGCGTTTCAATAATTCACTATCTCTTCATTTAGAATAGAATCAGTGCCCAAACTGGACCCATGTGTCCTCCACACATGACGCATCACGCATAGCGGCTGCCTGGCTCACTCAGAAACTGGCTCTGTGTGTGTGTGTGTGTGTGTGTGTGTGTGTGTGTGTGTGTGTGTGTGTGTGTGTGTGTGTGTGAGAGAGAGAGAGAGGTATAGCAATACAAAAAGAGAACTATAAAGTATACCCTTCTACTGTATAATAAAGCATGCTCTCCACTCCCCCCCCCCTTTTTGTTTGTTTGATAGAGGCTACATCTGAGTGGAACTCTCTAATGGGAGAAACAGGAAAATACACACACACACACACACACACACACACACACACACACACACACACACACACACACACACACACACACACACAGGCATGCACACACACACACACACACACACACACAAACTCACAAAGCACACCACCACAACCCTACTACCAACGCAGTCTAAAAATACTATACTCCTGAACATAGAAACAGACAGATGGAACCCTGTGTGTGTAGGTGGAGTGCGTATGTCCGTGTGTGTGTGTGTGTGTGTGTGTGTGTGTGTGTGTGTGTGTGTGTGTGTGTGTGTGTGTGTGTGTGTGTAGATGTGTGCGTGGGTGACTTGCTACAGCGAATGAGTGTGTGCATGTTTTTGCATGGCGCTTTTTACGTGACGTGGATTTGCATACACTGTCTCATAGGAAGAGCTTTCTAAGGACTGAGCCATGTCATCCCTAAATGGGGGGGTTCCCTAAAACTCATTACTTGAAATGTCAAAGCCACTGAGGATGGCCACTGGCCAGCACAACAATGCTACTATCTTGTGGGTAAAGGTTTCATCATAGCTGATTACTTCAATAATCTTTCACACACACAAAATAAAAAAATAAAAATACAACTTCCAGCTAACCAGGCTGCAGATCAAACAGACCAGATGGAAAGATGGGACAACAGGCAGATGGGGGGGGGGGGGGGGGGGGGGGATTGGGCTTCAAGTGGATAGAGTGTGTGTGCGTGTGTGTGCGTGCCTGTGCGTGCGTGTGTATGTGTGTGTCTGTGTGTGTGTGTGTGTGTGCGTGTGTGCGTGTGTGTGTGTGGCATGCGTGCGCGGGCTGTGTGTGTGTACGTGCAGCTACTGTACAACACATGCTATGATTTTGCATGTGTGTGTATGTGTGTAACTTCAGCAGTATTGTGTGTGTGTGTGTGTGTGCGCGTGTGTGTGCGTGTGTGTGTGAGAGAGAGAGAGAGCTCCTGTCATTCACGGTGACCCGCAGCAGCAGGCATTTCTGTTATGCAATCCTTGCTGTCAACCACATTCACACACCTCCGCACACGGACACACACACACACACACACACACACACACACACACACACACACACACACACACACACACACACACACACACACACACACACACACACACACACACACACACACACACACACACACACACACAGACACACAGAGACACACACACACACACACCCCTCCACACAGAGACACACACACCTGGCCACCTCCTTCCAACAGCTCAGAGCTTATATTTCTCGACTAGAGAAAAGTCTGCACAGCTGCATTCTTCATCAGTCACACAGACACGCTGGAAGGAAAAGAACAAGCTGCTCTAATTAATTAATGGTTCAAGTTTGTGCTGCTGCTATATTCTCTCATCACCATTTACACTACTGGTCAATTACTTTAGAGATGACGACCTATAATAATCTGTTTCAGTCTTCTGTCAAAGGAATACCCACTACATCTATCATGGCATTGTTTTAGAAATCATTACACTAAAGAACAACCACATTCACTTTGAAGACAAAAACAGAACAGAGATTATTAGACATGCATTAATTTGTTCCATTGTCCTCATTTTGCCCACTAACTTTTTTGTTTTGTTTTTTATTCTTGCCTACATTTGTGAATATGACTTAATGTTGGTGTTCCTCCCTGGCTGTTGATGTTCCTGGAGGAACACCCACGCGGCAGTCCAAACAGCCTAGCCTACAGCCTACAGCTATGTAGTGTACAGTGGCAGGCTCATGCACCGTGCAGTGTGACGTCTGCACAGGATGTAGCCTCTCTAAACTTACCACAATAAGACAAGTAACACCCGGGCTCCAAGCTGAGTAAGACCACTCCTCCTGACACCGCAGCGTGCCACTGTTTCAATTATTGGCCAGTGCTGTAGCAACGTGCCCATGAACGTTTTCACCTCCAATACCAATATCACAATGTGACTGGAAGTCAAAGATCATTCTATTTAGACGAAAATTTTCGTTTTAATTGAGATGGTGCCTGCTTTAACATACAAGAGTTTTATTTTCAAGCCAACTGTATGCATTTTCTCACTGATTGGTGCCACATCGGTTGAATGATGCATTCTATAATTCTAGCAATAAAACTGAAGTGCAGCGTCAGCATGATAATTTAAAGATGGCACTCAGTGAGCTGCTTTCAGCCTTTCATTTGGCGCTTATGGAAGACGTCTGGCCAGACTGTCAGACACATCTTACATGTCCTTCTCAGCAGGCTAGTAAATTACTTCTCAAAGCAGCAGAGCAATACTGATGGAGGGCAGCTTCCATAGAGCTGTGGTGGTCTGGAAAAAAAAAAATAGTCATATATATTATATTATATATATATATATATATATTCGCAGTCTTGGATAATGGCTGACGGCTATCACCCTGCGCTATTCCATCATCATCTCTCAGCCGAGCCAATCTCCATTGTTATTCCATTCAGGGAGCTGCAGGACGCTACATTAGCCCAGAGTTCACTCGGTTCCCCCTGGTGAAGGAACGCTAGCTTAGCTCAATGGGCGATTAGCCTGCACCTCTCCACACATAAAGGGATTGAGTCAGAGAGGAGCGGACGGGTAAGTGGGGAGTGTGTGTATAGCATACTGGGAAGTGGCCATTAGCACTGCTGTACAGACTGCTCTGACAGAAAGACATATACTGTATACCTTCCTCTACAGTTCAAGACTGATGCTGTGATTTAGAAATCCCAACATGACACTTTTAACCAAAACAGTGCATGCGAACAGCCTAAATAAATAACAAGACAATATTCCTCCTAGAATAATGTAAATAGCTACACAAACATCACAGGAAAAAAGACTATCATGCAGCTAAAGGTGTAGATGCTTCAACAACAGGTAATAAACTGATTTAAACACACACACACACACACACACACACACACACACAGACACACACAGCCAGACACACACACACACACACACACACACACACACACACACACACACACACTGTCATCATAAAGTAGGCTAAGATAAAAGTCACCATAACCTCACTACTGAGGCACCACAGACACATTACAATCCCTGGACCATCATTACAAATCCATTATTGTTAGGGAAGTGAACATGTTTGTGTGTGCGCGTGCATGTGCGTGAGTGTGTGTGTGTGTGTGTGTGTCTGTTATGTCGTGTAGGTGTGTCTGTGTATCTGTGTGGTGTGTGTGTCTGTCTGTGTGTGTCTTGTGTGTGTGTGTGTGTGTCTGTGTGTGTATGTGTGTGTGTGTGTGTGTGTCTGTCTGTGTGTGTCTGTGTGTGTCTGTGCTGTGTGTGTGTGTGTGTGTGTGTGTGTGTGTGTGTGTGTGTGTGTGTCCTGTGTGTGTGGGTGTGTGTGTGTGTGTGTGTGTGTGTGTGTGTGTGTGTGTGTGTGTCGTGTGTGCGCGTGCGGTGTGTGCGCGCGTGGGTGTGTGCAAGCGCGCGGAGTGCGTGCGCTGTGTGTCTCCGAGTATCTCCATCATAGCCAGCTGGCACAAGTGGGCTCTAAAGGCAAGCTGATTTGCCTGACAATCTGCCCGCCGCCCGCCGTGGCCAACTCCACTTGTTTTCTCCAGCTAATTATCACAGAGAGGGAAGCAGAGGGGAGGAGGAGGAGGAGGAGGGAGAGAGGAGGAGGAGGATGAGGAGGAGGAGGAGGAGGAGGAGGAGGAGGAGGAGGAGGAGGAGGGGAGGAGGAGGAGGAGGAGGAGAGGAGGAGGAGGAGGGAGGAGGAGGAGGAGAGGAGGAGGAGGAGGAGGAGGAGGGGAGGAGGAGGAGGAGGAGGAGAGGAGGAGGAGGAGGCGCGCTCTGACCGCTCAGCGAGCTCGCACCGACCACGTCCAATCACAGGCAGCATGTAAACACACCGACCCGCTAGCCAATTACAAACAGCCGCTCTCTGTGTCTGCTCAGGCGCGCCGACCCGTGATGTGTTCCCTCTGAGAGGACAGAGATTTGACATGAAAAACAGAAGCAGAAGAAGAAGAAGAAAGAAGCTGCAGTAAGTGGCTGTTAATCACAGTCACAGTGCTGCTAACTGTCACTGCTGTCACTCTGAGCAGGAGAGGACGGGTGAGAGAGAGGAGAGAAGGTAAGAAAGTCCAGGTTTCAGGGTAGTGTAGAGGTAAAAGCACTCGCCTACCACCGTGTAGACCCCGGTTAGGGGGGGGGGGCAGCGTGATCCTCCCACACGCCGCTGAAACCCCTCACTATCAGGTGAAAAGAAGCAGCTGGCGACTGCACATGTATTGGAGGAAGCATGCCGTAGTCTACGGTAGGATGTTCATTTTGAAAATTTTCCAAATCGATAATCGGTGAAATTAACGATCAATTATCGATTATCGATCATATTAACTCATTGAGTGCCAGCCACTTTTGAGAGAACGGAAGCTCCCAGTGCGCAGAGTGCTTCAGAGCGTTTTCAGTGATTTCTCGAGGCCCACAGAATATTGTGTGATATTACTATGTAAACACCGAACACGCACAAAGAACGAGGAGACTCTCTTCTATCATCTGCAAAAAAAGTTTATTGATACCATTTTCCCTTCTTTAGTTATGAGCCGGAGAAGATAGGCTGTTTTGAGCAAAAAGACAGGTTCAAATTATAAGCTGAGATATTCAGCCTTTTGTGAAATGAAGCATTTCAAGCACATTCACTGACTCTAGCTAATATTTTCTGATGTAGTGACGTGGTGTAGTAGTTCTGTGGAGCCTGCGTGCCCCACCCCCCTCTCCCCCCCTCAGCTGCAAACTCCTCCCCACATGCACCCAGTCTATTTTCGGAGCCTCCGTTTTTGCGCCGGGCGGCTCCCAGCGCAACAAGGAAATGCCAACGGGACTGCAGGGGAAGGTTTGGCCCTTCGGCGTCGGGTGCTGCCTTTCTGGCGGGTAATCGTGTGGAGAAACTATATGCAGACAGACCGACAGAGGCAGAGGAGCTCAGTTGTGGGCGCGGATTGACTGATGTCGAAGCCAACGTCAGCTGCAGGACAGAGCAATCTATATGGCTCTGGCTGCAGCATGCATCGGTTTCTCTTTGATCACGGCTTTTTCCTGCAGTTTTCCGGACCTTTCTGTAATCTGGAGAGCACTGTCGCCACCTAATGAGTCCGTAAAATAGGTTATACACCTTCAATAGCTCCCAAATTTGTACAGGAGATGCCTGATGCTTTGATCACGTCCCACCGTCAAAAAAACGCAATTGACGAACATACTCGTCCATGGCACTCTACGTTACTAAACGAAATGACGAACATACTCGTCCATGGCACTCAATGAGTTAATACTTAGAAAATTTTCAATTTTTTTTTTTTTTTTTTTTTTACAAAATGAATGCCTATGGCAGAAAATACAAAAGACAACGTGTTCTCCTCAATGAACTCTTTAGGCTCTTTCATACACAGATCGCGGAAAAATAGCCGTTTAGGAGTCCCGTAAAGCCAGCCGCCTCGCCACAGAAATTGTCTTTCACACAGAGCCAAGCAGCACGGCCACATTACCGTGCTGCTCTGTACTTTCAGGTGAAATCCCCCGCTCCCGCATTGAAAGGCGAGCAGAGGGATTTCCAGCTCCTCCTAGCCCAAATTAATATTTTCATAGGTTAGTGTAGCCTAGGCTACTGTATGATGAACGAATTCAATTCAACAACAGACTTTCCTCCTTCTCCTAGTCCGCTGAGGAGATCTGTATCGGCATTTTCATTGGCTGTTTGCCGATATCATAACTTAATAAAAAAAAATGCGCTAATTTGTGGCTGCTGCACCTGGAAGAATCCCCTCCTACAGTAGTTCTGTGTCTGGAGCAATGTCCCGCCCACAGCGCTATCTGATTGGTTACACATCAAGCAATAGCCTATCAGAGAGCTCAGAGATGAAATCTTGACACCTCACCTCAGTGCTTTCTGTTCAGCCCGTTCAGCCGCAGCCTGCACTAGACAGGGGGACAGTGCGAGGCTGCCTGAAGCGAGAGCAGCGGACTAGTTGGCTGTTGTAACTGTAACACTCACACTGTGTTAAGGTAAAGCAGCAGATATTGTCATGCCAAAGTTGTAATACAGTTAATATACATAATAATTACCTACGCTGACATTGCAAAAACACCACGATCTTATACTTTCACTCGTCACTTTCTTGATACATGAGGTGATTTCCCCTGTAATTTTTTTATGAATGAGCTGACCATTCGCACCTTTTCCGGCTCGCTGCGACGACCTTTCAAGTGGAGGCGGGTTGTCCGCCATACGGCGATGTGACAACCTTTGGTGCCGGGACAAAAGGCGTACAAGAATTACCCACCAATGCGCGTTTATGCCTTTCACATCGGAGCCGCGAATCCTAATTTCCGCGCATTTTTCGGCTTTCATGGCCGGTGTGAAAGACCCTTATATTTCAATGTGTCTCCTCTCCAACACTGCTGTCCCCGGCGCATGCCGGTGTGAATTCCCCATGTTTAAAACAGTTTTGTTGGCACAAAGGCCCGTGCCCAGCCAGAAAACTAGAGACTATATGAAGCTCCACCTCACGTTAGTCGGCTGTGCAATGGAGTGGGGCGAGGAGGAACGAATTCCACCCAAACCTAGTCAAAAAAAAAAAAAAAAAAAAGTTTAATAATAACAAAATCGATCCAAATGCCACAGGATCGATTCCAATCCTTAACGATCAATTATCGATTTTCGA
Organism: Poromitra crassiceps; assembly: GCF_964638095.1. Classification (NCBI taxonomy): domain Eukaryota; kingdom Metazoa; phylum Chordata; class Actinopteri; order Beryciformes; family Melamphaidae; genus Poromitra; species Poromitra crassiceps. Next base: position 293 of record NW_028150228.1, on the reverse strand, counting down.
TAATTGATGAACATCCCTAGTCTACGGCTCTCCGCAGATCGGCAGAGAGGGCGGAGCACCGAGCGGGACAGCGGGGGAAACGGCCAAGTACAGTGGGGGAGAAAATGGGGGGGGGGGGGGTCCTCATAAAAAAAGAAGAAGAGGAGAGCGTGACAGAGGTGGTGACGGGGTTAAACACAGAGCTACAGGCAGCCTGACAGAGACAAAGGGACAGAGACAGCCTGACAGAGACAAAGGGACAGAGACAGCCTGACAGAGACAAAGGGACAGACACAGCCTGACAGAGACAAAGG
>NW_028150229.1:0-14000 GCF_964638095.1 Poromitra crassiceps | reverse complement strand
AAGGTTTACCCATTGTATCCAGCGGAGCGAAAGTTATGGTTAAAAAGGGGATTTTCGGGCCTTTAGGATTCAATCCAAAATGCTTTTTGCCCGCCATTTTGGAATCGCTTAACTTCATGACACCACATTGTACACACTGGTGTACAGGTGTATCCTCAACACATGTGCCAAAGATGGGGTCGTTGCAACTTTAGCAGGTCGTTCAGTTGCCAAAAAGCAGTTTTCGCTTCTGTCAAAGTGGTCTTGCGCCATTTAAGAAAATGCAGTAAAATTCAGTAATTGAAGCTAGCACGAAAACAACTGTTTGACTATGTACTATGGGTTCTCTAGTTACACTGTAGAGAGAATTACTGCTCCATGTTGAGTGGAACTTTGTCCCAGGCACCTAGGAGTTAGCAATTTTGCAGAATATAGCTGATTTCGTGTGTTTTCTGAGAGTTTTCAGCTGTGGGACCACAGCTCGCTGAGCGTAGGTGCGATTAGCCTAGAATTTGCTGAGAGGAGGCTTTAGACTGTCTCCTAGGTGTCCAGCAAATTTGAAAGGGCTTGCTTCTAAGGCTGAATTTTTGTGAATTGTGGCATCCGACATATGTCTTGATTCGCGTGCGGAGGTGTAAAGTTGATGGGCTTGCTGCCCGACTTCCTGTAAAGGTAACTTCACAAAATTTGCCTGTCAGCTAGGGCACCTTTCAACGCCTACGGTCAGCAAATTTGAGCCTAATCGGAGCTAAGCTACATGCCTGCACACCTCAAAAAGTATGAAAATAAACCAATAAACCCTGTTTGACCTTTGACCTTTGAACCTTCATGTTCACTGTTTGATGCTGCATAGCTGCTAAGTATACAGCATCTGCACTGTATAATGTGTCCATCGAGCCAAATGAGTTGAGTGTATGTGAATGTTTCTGAGCCTTAATTAGTGGGCGGGGCCAGAGCCTCTCCTTCTGGTAGCTGTGTTTACAAAGGTAATTGGAGAGTGCCCCTATCCGTCTGGGGACTCATGACATCATCACCAGTGACATCACTGATGACATCACCACCAGCGGGGACTGATGACATCACTGATGATGACATCACACATCACTGCAGGCCGCCAGGGGTGCACCGAAGTCTGGGCAGAGAGAGGCTCTTGTCCTGGGGGACCTGCCTGGGTCTCTGGTGCCTGAAAGAGGGGCTCTTAGCCTGGGCAGAGGCAGTGTGGAGGTAGGGGGACCTGCCTGGGTGTCTGGTGACCGAGAGAGGGGCTCTTAGCCTGGGCAGAGGCAGTGTGGAGGTAGAAATTGTCACTCGAGCAATGATGTCGTCAGATGATTCCATCAATGATGTCATCCTTCCTGGCTGAGCAGACTGGGTGGGTGATGTCGTAGTTGTTGCTATGATGTCATTGGTGATGTAATACATGGCTAAGTATAAATTGGCAAGAGCCAGTGTGATAGGTGGCTTTCTTAGCAGAGAAGCAGGCAAGGCAGTTGGCAGATTTCACAAGAGTTGTAATGAAAGGTTCTGTGTGTCTGGTGGTAGACTGGCAGGCCTGGTCAGAGCTGGAGTCCATAGGCTGCGTCAGGCAGGTAGGCAGGAGATCCTGGCCATGTAGATGGGGAGATGATTGTGAAAAGCACTGAACAGATCAACAAGACTGAATGATGACTAGCTGGTAACACGACTGACGTAGCATAGCCTATAATCCTGCAAAGACTGGATGTCTAGCTGGAGTATATATGGCCAGGCTGTAGTAAGATTGTCATAGCAGGCAGCTGTGCAGCGAGGCCTCCACTCCAGCACACCACGGTCCAATCTCCTGCAATCAGGATGCCACACCTGAAAAGTGGGCACCCTGAACAGACAGGACATATCAAGAAGCCTTCCTTGAGCTCGGCCGTGCTTGGGATGTCTCTAATGAGCTCTTCAAGAAGCTGCTGGAAATCATGTGCCACATGTATATGTACCCTCTACACACATTACAGATGTCAACCTCCTCCGATACCAACTTTTCTGCACCAGACGTGGGGAGGTCGAGTCCAGCCAGCTTCCACCATTTGAGGATTGGCTATTAATGCATTCCATTCATGCAAACGATCAGACTGCAATCTATAGACCAGGGTGAAGGGCCAAAACTCAATCTGGGTGGAGGGCCGAGGGCCAAAAATAAACCTTGTGGAATTACATTAAAATGTATTGTGTTTTATGGAAAATTTACATTCTAAATCTAAAATAACATTTCAATATAATAATCTACATTTGATCTGTTAGGTAATTGTAATAATTTGCAATTGGTTATATATATTTAAAAAAAACATCTGCATTTGTGGGGAGCTTAAACATTTAATCAGTAAACACCCAGTTAAAAACAGTTGTATTTTCCACCTTTGTAATCAAGAGAGAAATTAGACTTAATTCACAACTTGAAAAATCCTCAAGGTACTTTGAAAATCAGCTTTATTGTCCATCTTTTGTAAACAATTTGCCATGACAATTTGCAAGGTTGCAATCTCAGGAGTGAACAGTATCCGCAGCCACATTCAGACAGTGTTTCACAAAGTCACCACATGAAAAAGCTCGTCCACCCCTTGCAATCAGTGCAGATATCTGATAACTTGCCCGAGTTGCATTCTGGATAAAAAATAGGGGGAAGGGAAAAAAAAATAAAAAAATAAAAAATAAAACATTTATTTTCCCAAATCCGTGGCGGGCCAAAACAAACAGAGAGCAAACCAAACTTGGCCCGCGGGCCCCAAATTGGTCAGCACTGCTGTAGACAGTCTCTTCAAACCCAGCCATCTGTACCAAGCCCCAAGGACCATGGGTGGACCACAGACGATGAGGGGCAGCTTGAAATCCAATGGATGTGTGGTTCCCCAGCACCAGACCGTTTTGCAGTTGCTCTCCTGCAAGTGTGTGAGGTCGTGCAAACCACCAGAGTGCACAGGTCTGAATAATGGTCTGAAGTGCACAAACCTGTGGAAACTACAAAAATGTGCCAACCAGCACACTCAGATGTGAATGACGATGATGGTGTTGCCCTCGTGGGTGGCATGGTGTCTCAGGGAGGGTAGATTGTCCTAATATTGTACTGAAAGACTGGAAACATTTTGAATGTAGCTGTTCATATAATGTAACACAAATACAACTATTTTTGACAGAAACATGTCAATTTCCTGTTTTTGAGTGCGAAATGTGCCTATTTAGTACACAAGCATATTATATATATCTAGTATAGTATAGTATAGTATAGTATAGTATAGTATAGTATAGTATAGTATGTACAATATCATAGGATAGTTTGCCTATATCTATGGCAGAGTCCTGCGCGGGTCTGATTTTCAAGACCCGGTTCCGCCCGGCCCCGCGACGTGCAGTACCGACCCCGCTCCGCGAACCCGCACATATGATCAATCAGTACCGCAACCCACCCCGCCCCGCAGACATGAGACCCGCCCCCCGACCCGGAACCGCATATATATAATAACCGTTAATCTGCAGTGCAAACATTTTGTAGTGAACCTAACGAAACTGCCACTGTTTCACACGAGAGGTGAACAGCAGTCTTTCTGGCCGAGACTCGTCAGCTGATGTACGTTAATTAGCTTTTAGCAGCTGCTAGCTCACTAACCAGCGGGGTAGCTCTGCTATCAGACACACAGACAGTTACAGCAAGCAAAGTGACTTACCAGCTATTTCCAATATGTCCGGTATAATCCATACTGCCTTTATGATTGCTGTTGGAGGAACGTAAATCCCCGTTGGGATGAGACCTCTCCACTTTCACGCTATCCATCCATGACATGTTCTTGCCTGTTGCTATGAAAACAGCCAGTGTGTATGTTTGACTGGAAGCTAACGTTAGCCTACTATATTATCTGTCCGACTCGTATTGTCTCCAATCAATCACCTTGACCGCAGCTGAGGTAATAGTCCATATAGCGTCACACATTGCACAATATGTGCATACTTGAAACGATGCCGGTTATGTAAACAAACTAGGGGTGTCACGATACACTCAGTTCACGATACGATACGTATCACGATACTGGGTTCACGATAACGATACGATACGATACGATTTTAACAATATTTTTTTAAACTTGAATAATGACAATATATGACTGGAAAAGTAGTATTTTATTTGAAATGCACAAATACAAAACATGCTGTTGTGGGAAATTGTTATTACAATAACAACTAGAAAAAACATGAGATTGGAGATAAGGCTTATCTTGAAATAGAATGAGTTACACCGTCACTTAGATTTACTTTGAACTAAAAGGTTTCTCAGCAGTATAAATTCTCATTATGCATCTTCAGTTTTTCTTCAAACTCAAACAACAAGACTTTTCTTAGTCTATTTTTTATGCATCTTCAGTTTTTCCTGTCAAGTAAACAGTTTTGCCAGAAACTCAATTGAATGGTTTCTCTCCTGTATAACTTCTCATGTGTCTCTTCAGAGACTTGTTCAACTGAACTACTTTCCACACATTGAACTTCAACAAACAAAGACGTTTCTTTGTCTACTTTTGAAAAAAAAAAAAAAAAAAAAAAAAAAAAAAAAATTCACGATATGAGATTTCATCTCAACGATACATATCGTGACATTTTACTATCGCGAAATTTCGTGGGACGATATATTGTGACACCCCTAAAACAAACTGCGAAAACGTGCATCAGAAACTTTTCTCCTGTTCGAGTCAGACCAGCTGCCAGACACCCCCCCTGCCAGACACCCCCGCCCCTTGCCAGACACACCCCCTGCCTCCATCTGAGTGCATCAAAAGACCAAATTTTTAGCTCGCATCTCCCCAGTCATAAACAGTGCTACGCTGTTGATACTGGCAAATGCTCTAATTCAATGCCATTTCGACTACGCCTGCTCCTCGTGGTTCACAGCCACTGCAGCCAAACTTAAAACCAGACTTCAGACGGCCCAAAATAAACTGGTGAGGGTTGTCCAGGGCCTACACCCCAGAGCCTCTCTCCTCCGCTCTCACTTCCTCAGCCTAGGGTGGTTGAGAGTGGAGGAGAGGGTCTCTCATATCAAGCTGTGTATGGTCCACAGGATCATTAACCTGAAAGCCCCTGTGTACCTCTCTGGCTATTTCCTGAGGGTTAGCGAGGTGCACAGTCACTCCACCAGGGGAAGCTCAAACAACGTTGTTCCTTTTAAATTTAAAACCTTAATAGGTAAATTTACTTTCTTATACTCAGCAGCGATTCTGTGGAATAGTCTCCCCGAAAATATTAAAGATCTAAGGTCCAAACTCACGTATAAGTCCACCTTAAAGCAGTGGCTACAGAGCGGCCCCTAAGGTTGGCCCTTTCTGCAAGAATTGATTCGAAATGATTATTGCAGAAGTGTAAAGGTTGTATTGTTTTTTACATGTATATTTATGTGTGTATTTAGGTATGTGTACAGGGGTGGAAGTGTGTACGCGTGTATTTGTATATTATGTATTTATATGTATTTATATACATATGGATGTTTTTTTTTTCTGTATTTATTTATATGTGTAACGCATGTAATGTTTAGTGTGTTAAATGTCCCTCGCGCACACACGCGCTCATACATGCACACATACACTCACTCCATTTGCTTCACGTCAAGGACCACAATGGAAATAAGCCCTCGGGCTTTGTTGTGTTTTATTCCTTTTGTTTCAATGAATCTGGTCTTACGATGTATTTCTCGTGCCATTGTTCCAATAAAGTATTCAATCAATCAATCAATCAATCAAACAGAAAAACATACAAGGCTCATACGTTGTCGTTGTTCCACCCGCCGCCCGTCCGCATTTATTAATTTTTACCCGCCGCCCGACCCACCAATTTACAGAAGTGTATTTTTTACCCGCCCCCCCCCCGTTTTTTTGCGGGTACCCGGCGGGGCCCCGCGGAACCCCGACCCGGTGCAGGACTCTGATCTATGGAATATTATAAACAGTAGTCCAGACACACCCTAGGCAACGGATAATGAAAGAAAGATGATTTCCAGGGAGGGCACTTTCCTGGTTTTGAACGACAGCAGTCCATAATTTAAGAGGGTATAAGCACTAATAAGCTACCAGTCATCAAGGTCTATCATATAAAAACATAATCTAGGGATGTATATGAATTTAAAAAAATCACAAGTAATATTTGCCCACCTGGCTCGTACCGATATGTTAAATTTAGGGCTCTGGCTCATTTCCCTTGAGAAGTCATTCTTCTACCTTAAGGGCCACATTCACCCCTCACGATGGGATAGTATGGGGGCACATTATACCTTTTCTGAATCCTTAGTCCTATGAGTATTCCAGTGTTTGTTGTTTGTGTCTGTGATGTTCCTAGATGCCACAGTGCTGAAATAAAGACTATAGTTTAGGTGAAAATTATGGAAAAAGTAATGTCACTGACACTTTGAAGAGACCATGTGACCTCTTTATTTGTCAGACAGACTCACAACTGAGCTTAAATGAAAGCAAAGAAGCTACCCTTTCAAATGTTGTCAAACATGTTCTCACAGAATTTGCCCACTTCAGTGTTACCGATATGTGACATTTTGGGGTTTGGCCCATGGACTACTAGCTCCACTGTCCCTACACTCTCTCTCTCTCTCTCTCTCTCTCTCTCTCTCTCTCTCTCTCTCTCAATCAATCAATCAATCCAAAAAATAAGTATATATAGATAACATTTGATATTTCTTGTCTTGCAGTAGTTAATTATTTTATTCTTTCATAAAATTTCGATGTCTTTAATATCGGCCTCTTTATATCAAAAATTGTGTAATGTTCGGATTGTGGAAAAATAATGGAAATATATAGCCAGGGGCAATGTCACTGAATGATAGGAGTTGGTTTCTGGTCCTTTAAGGGCGCGTATAAGTGCTCCCTCCATTTTGAATCACTAATTAATTGGTCGGTGCGCTCTGATCTGCCAGGTGTTCTCTCCCTCGATGCAGTGCGTGCCTGCTGCAGGGGACAGACAGACATTCTCAGTAGACGCTGCCGCGGGCCAACAAGTTAAGATATGTCCTATCTGTACTCAGTTAGATGCAAGATATGTAGCTAGAGCGATAATTCTATAAGAGAGACCTAATTATCATCATTCACTCTCTTTTTATTCATTCACTCTCATAGGAGAATCCCTTAGTCGTCAATTGTCACGGGCACTCATTCAGCTCTTCAGTCATTCACTTCTTTCCCTCTTAAGAGAAACCCTCTAATTGTCTTGCCCACTCATTGATAAAATTACGTCATCAATCACTCCTTTTCCCGCTTCTATCTAGCGTCACTGTTTGTGGGAGTTAACGTTCATTTTAGGCCAATCAGAGTAAGACACCTTTTCCCATTCAGCCTATCACCATCAAGCTGTCAAAGCTAAAAGCTCTCTGTTCTCTCTGTGTGATCTGTTGCTTTTCAGTACATTCCTGCGAATGGCGTGTGCGGTGCTGGTACTCACCATCGGGCTGTTCTTGCTGCTGTCTGTGTTCACGATTCCGATGTCCAATGCTGAGCAAAATCAAGATCCTGATCCTGATGAGGAATCTCTGGAGGTTGACTCTAATACAGGGTCGGAAGGCCGGCGTAGGAGTTCCCGGCTAGCTCAACGATCCGAATCCGACATCAATTTGGAGTATGAGGTGCTCTCTGCCCAGCTCCTTGATCATGGGATCACCCCAGCCCAGGGCATATCTCTTTCCGATCTTCGCGGCCTAGTGGAGGCCTGCTACGAAGGGGCTAATGAGCTCGCCCCCATTGAAGATGAGGCAGGCCCCTCCAGAGTGTCTCCTCCACCCAAGCCAGCTCCAGGCAGGAAGAGAACCAAGAAAACGGGCCCTCCACCTCCTTCTGCTAAAAGAAGCGTACTTCCAGATCCAGGCACCGGGGCATCCAATGATCTCATGCTGAATGCCGTGCTGTCCCTGACCACCTCCATTCAGTCATTTGATAGTCGGCTTCGTTCCCTGGAGATAGCAAGCACGGCCTCTTCAAATGCGACCATATCTGCTGTTCAGGCCTCCATGGCGTTGCCGATTCCCGCGCCCAGCGGCCCTGCTCCATCGTATCAGCCTTCGAATCACACCCTGGCATCGGCCATCGCAGCCCCCGCTTTAGGTAGGGAGTATATTCCTCAAAGTAGCAACATATCAGCTCGACTCAGAGCCAAAATAATTCAAGGCATGGAAATTAATTTGGTAAGCATTATTCTGCCATCAGCTGAATGTGATAGAGATGTCGTCGCAGCGGGCGATTCTTTCACCGCTGTGTTCAAGGGTGCTGATCCCAGGCTAAATCGGGACATAGGCATCGGGCAGTTCCTAGTGGCTTTCGGGGTGTACCGGGACGTTATTTGTTCTGTCTTTCCTGATAGGAGGGAAGAGCTAGATAAATACATGGCTCTGATTGGGGATCTCAACCTTAACTATGCTAAAAATATATTCTACTTGTATCACAAAGCTTTCGCTAGGAGAGCAGCTATGCTTATTGCTCAGTCTAACATCCGTATTAATTGGGGTGTTCTGGATACAGAGCTACTGCTCATGATAGTTGGAGGAGCTCAAGTCATTTGCTGCGAAACATGCGGAAATCAAGGCCACGTGGCGGCGCTATGCCCCACTGTGCCATTTCAGCCCCACTCGTCTACTTCTGGGACCAGCTACCAGAGCGGGCCCTACAAGCGAATCCCCGAGGCAGATCGTCACGGGCGTCAGGTGCACATCTTCAAAAACACACCAATTTGCAATAATTTTAATGAAGGTGTCTGCAATTTTCCCAACTGCGGTTTTCTCCATATTTGCAGCCATTGCAACGATGCTCATCCCCGGTACATCTGCACCAGGATAACCCGTCCCCCTTCTCGTCCTCTAGAGAAGCGGCGCGGTGCCATGAAATAATGGACTCTCATCCATCCACGCCAATAAATGTCGATATTCTAGCATCAGAACTGTCTAATCATCCAGATTCTGTGTTTGTCAACCATCTCCTCACTGGGTTGTCCCAAGGTTTCCGGGTTGGGGTTTTGTCACTCCCTTCAGTCTCTTATGTTGCAAAAAACTTGCAATCTGCATTAAAAGAGCCAGAGGTTGTTGTTCAGTTGCTGGATAAAGAGGTTACCAAGGGTTACGTAATCGGTCCTTTCAAATCCCCTCCTTTCTCTGTGTTTCGTACTAGCCCAATAGGAGTTGCAACCCGAAAATATTCCGGGAAGAAACGTTTGATTTTTGATCTATCCGCTCCTCGTTCCGGCCCCGTTCCCAGCATAAATAGCCTTATTCCCTTAGCGCCGTTCGCCCTCCACTATGCCACCGTAGATCATGCTATTAAAATGATCAAGATAGCTGGGCAAGGCGCCTGGCTATCTAAAGCGGATATAACTGATGCGTTCAAAGTAGCCCCCATTCACCCCTCTCAGTGGCATCTTTTCGGCGTTAGATGGAAGCAGGATTATTATTTTGCTGTGCGCTTGACGTTCGGGTGCAGATCCAGCCCATGCATCTTTAACAAGGTGTCCGAGGTGCTTTGTTGGATCTTGCTAAACCGGGTCAGAATCCCCGCAGTGGTGCATTTACTGGACGATTTTCTTTTGGTCGATTCCCCCCATGATAGCTCGGGTTCCTCCTTGGCAAAGCTCAGGACATGTTTTTCTGAGCTCGGTGTTCCCCTGGCAGAGGAGAAAACCATAGGCCCCGACACGCGTATGGAATTTCTCGGTATCATGCTGGATACTGAGGAGATGAAATCCTCTCTGCCCCTAGAAAAGCTCGAGCGCATTCGTGAGATTTCTAAATCCTATTGCGCCGCTCAGACCATCTCAAAACGAAACCTGCTCTCCCTTCTCGGGCATCTCAACTTTGCAATGCGAGTCATCCCGCAGGGGCGCTCCTTTATATCTCGCTTATTGGAGTTAGCCTCTTCAGTTCCAAACCTATTTGACGTCATCTCACTAGATGAAGGGTGCCGCTCCGACCTCCGGTTCTGGTCCTATTTGCTGGATAAATGGAACGGCATTACTTTTTTCTATAATGAGCTGGTTAACTCTTCAGATTCTCTCAAATTTTTCACGGATGCTGCCCCATCCGTGGGTTTTGGGGGGTTCTATCAAGGCCAATGGTTTGCTAGCCCTTGGCCCTCTGAATTTGCTAACTTCGATCAGTCATCAGCTTTGTATGAGATATTTCCCATCACAGTTGCTTGTCACATATGGGGTCATCACTGGAAATGTAAACGTATCGCAGTGCTATGTGACAACCAGGCAGTGGTTGACATCATCAATAGAGGGCGCTCTTCCTCCAAAGACATCATGCCATTCATGAGATGTATCACCTGGTCTTCTGTCACTCATAATTTCATTCTGTCTGCTCGTCACGTGCCTGGGCACCTAAACACACTTGCTGACTCTCTCTCCCGTTTTCATTTTCAGACTTTCCGGAGCATCTGTCCCGAGGCCATGCTTATTCCCTCTCAAGTTCCCCCTCTTCATGTTCTAATGTTGCATTAGAGGGAGGCACCTCTATGCAGGTGTATATTGATTCAGCGAAAGTTTATATGAGACGAGGGTTAGCAGTTTCCACTGTTAAAACGTATGACCTTGCTTGGTCTATATTTTGTGTTTTCTGTGTCTCTGTTAACATGCCTCCCAAACCAGTCTCTATTAAAACTGTCTGTGCATTTATTTGTTATTGCACCGATGTCCGCCGTTTTAAACCTCCTTACATTCGAGGACTAATTGCAGGCATTCAATTTAATGCTAGATGCTATGATCCATCTTTTCCTAGCCTATATTTAAATCCTGCTATTAAGTTATTGCTTAAAGGAATATCTAAGGTTTGTTCCCCTGTCCCCGATCACAGAAAACCCATCACTCTGTCTGTTCTTCATGTCATGATATTAGCTCTCAGGAATGGTTATTTTTCCCCCTATGTGGACTCCATGTTAGAGGCTGTTTTCTTTTTAGCTTTTTATGCTTTGCTTAGAAGTGGCGAATTTTGTAATTCCTCTCTGTCTTTTGATTCTAATAGAGATGTTACGTTTTCTGATCTGGCTTTTCATGCCAGTCATTATAGTCTGAAATTAAAACATTCTAAACGTGGAGGTGCTTGCTCCGTAATCGTAGCTCGCACGGGTTCCCAATTTTGCCCCTTCAGATCTATGCTTAAGTATTTACATGTTAGGCCCAGGTCTAGTCCTTCTTCTCCGTTGTTCATCATCCCTGGGGATCTCCCCATGACTAAATATTGGTTCGTTAATCATTTAAAATTAGTTCTTATTAAATGTAAAATATCCCCTGAGCATTATTCAGGGCACTGTTTTAGAATAGGAGCTGCAACTTCTGCTGCCAACCAAGGGATGTCGTCCTCCTCTCTGCAACTACTGGGGCGCTGGTCTTCCTCCGCCTTCCACACATACATCCGCCCTGACATCAATGTCGTTCTCTCTCATCAAAAATCTCTGAAACCTTGATTGGTAAGTCATTTCCATTACTGGTGGTGGTTCTTAATTCATGTCACTCATGGTCTTGGTCTCCTCATAATTGCACGTGTTAAGCAGCGTCCATCGAGTCGCCCTACACATCTAGGCTATTCTACTTTAATCACTCTTCTCATATTTGCACTTGTTTGCAGAGACCACAAGAGTCTCTCTTCTCAACAGCCTCCATGTGGCTTCATTCGCATCAAAGAACGCACATCAGAGACCTCAAGAGTCTCTCTTCGCATCAGCCTCCATGTGGCTTCATTCGCATCAAAGAACGCACATCAGAGACCTCAAGAGTCTCTCTTCGCATCAGCCTCCATGTGGCTTCATTCGCATATTAGAGCCTACAGGCTCTTCGCATTTTCGGCTGCTGCGGCCATTTCACCATTAAACTCACGGTTTAGCTCTGGATCGTTCTCCCTAAACGGTCGCCATACTCCAGCTAATATCAAGTAGGCTCATGACCAGCAGAGTCATTGTGGCTTACCAGAGCATTTGGCATCATCCTGAATCTTTCATGACTAATTGTTCTTTATTATGTTAATAGATTCCTGCTGCCTGGTAAGGTATCGATCAAAGTCTCTCTCCTCTGGTACGTATTCTCATTCATTTTTTGGGGGGATCTTCATTCCTATTCCTGGCTGATCTACCCCTGCTGATCATAACGTCATAATCAAGCTGACGTTATGATGGAGTCTAATCGCCAAAAATAAACTCTTATGTGCCTACAGGCTCATGTATCTTATCATCTAATAAATCCTTGTCATTCTAGAAATGTGTCTCTCTGATTGAAATGCAGCTAGAGCGATAATTCTATAAGAGAGACCTAATTATCATCATTCACTCTCTTTTTATTCATTCACTCTCATAGGAGAATCCCTTAGTCGTCAATTGTCACGGGCACTCATTCAGCTCTTCAGTCATTCACTTCTTTCCCTCTTAAGAGAAACCCTCTAATTGTCTCGCCCACTCATTGATAAAATTACGTCATCAATCACTCCTTTTCCCGCTTCTATCTAGCGTCACTGTTTGTGGGAGTTAACGTTCATTTTAGGCCAATCAGAGTAAGACACCTTTTCCCATTCAGCCTATCACCATCAAGCTGTCAAAGCTAAAAGCTCTCTGTTCTCTCTGTGTGATCTGTTGCTTTTCAGTACATTCCTGCGACCCGCCTCCACCCCATTCTCCTCCAGTCCTCTGAGATCTCAGATTCAGAAGCTTCGCCACCAAGACCAAGACTCATCTGTCACCACCACCAGGTCTAGACTCCACGGGGGGGATCTTCATTCCTATTCCTGGCTGATCTACCCCTGCTGATCATAACATCATAATCAAGCTGACGTTATGATGGAGTCTAATCGCCAAAAATAAACTCTTATGTGCCTACAGGCTCATGTATCTTATCATCTAATAAATCCTTGTCATTCTAGAAATGTGTCTCTCTGATTGAAATACTGTTAAATGTTCATGGATTCAGATTTAAAGAGAGACAATTTTGTGTAATGACCCTAAATGATGCTGATCGATGCTGTTTGGCAAGCAAGCACACTGGACTAGTCTGGGCTTGTTCGTTCCTCGCCAAACTTCGAGACGCTAATCTGTCTTTAACACGTTTTTTAAAGTTTATCTCGTTCTTCCTTCTCTTATTTCAAGTATCCAGGCAAGATTTTCTGACTCAGAATAACGGAGACCTTGTTAATCTGTAAATAAACAGAGATGCTAGCCACGGATGACACGCTATTCTCCATCCAGGCTTGGAGACTTTGCTGAAGTTAGCTAGTACCTGCTAGCTAACTACATCTGTTAGCCGAGCCCTTCGATAGCATAACTTCATTGAATTAACGTTAAATGCGCTGACCAGCAAGGAGGGCTTGTCTGACCGTTAATTTCTTTATCGTTTGATTCTATTATTTCAGCTTGAAAAAATATATTGCTCGACTGACAGTTAATGTAATGTCCACCTGTTATTCTCCGCAGATGAAATAACTGACTTCAGGGAGCCAGACCATGTCATTCAGGTGGGTACATTTCCAGTCTCCATTATTGTCACAATTCGATCAACTTCTAATGCGTTAGATTTTCGATGTGAATTGCATATTCTGTCCAAAAATATGCGTGACATTACTATAAAGACTACATCTTACAGTAAGGTGACCAGATTTCTGCTCTGAAAATCGGGGAGTCACCAGTCTATATCTCATAAAAAGATTGCAAGTTATTATCTATTAAATCAAAAGGGGGACAATTCAGCATGATGTTTTTAGAAGACTAGGCCTAAAAAAATAATGAGTTTGGTTCCTGTTGGTTGTCAGTTGAGGTGATGGTCGGTAGGGAATTTATTTGATTTTTTTAGTTTATTTATTTTCCAGTGGCAGCAAGGGAGAGATAGCAAATATATATATTTTTTTATTTTCCTTAAAATTACAGCAGCCATGGAAACTTTTTTCAGAACAGAGCCTACATGTATTTCGGGGAAAATGTCACTAATTTATATCACAATGAATGACCAATGAATAAAAAGTTGTTATAGGCTACTGTAGTTTCAAAGCCCCTGCCAGT
>NW_028150230.1:0-14000 GCF_964638095.1 Poromitra crassiceps | reverse complement strand
GGAGGGAGCAGGGTTGCAGGTTGGCTGTGGAGAGCAGCCCTGAGAAACACAACATGGCGCTGTATTCACAGGCTGATGGGTGTCCTTGTCTCTTGTCTCCTCAGGAATTCCACATAGAGCTAGACTCGCAGCTAAATGCCACAGTGATTGTGTTGTCATTATGGCACAAGGCCATATGCATGTTACAGTATTGAGTTGTTCATGAATGTAACGAATTAATAAATAAAAAAAACGATCAGCGTTGCTACAGGTATATGTACATGAATCACTTTTTCTTCTTCTCCAAATTCTGCTACCGACTTAAATTCTGATTCATGGATTGGAATATAAAAAGCCCCTGACACCTCTTGTGTTTTGATGCCTGATAGAAATGGCTGATGTAGTCTCTCACATCTCCCAGCAGACTCTGCATAGTGGCTGTAATATCTCCAGCATTTCATCTGCAAACGTTGTTATCGCTCATGTGCGGATAGAGTGCTCATTTCAGCCCACATACGCATCCTTATGTATTCAGGGGTGTTAACGTGGGGAAATGTAGGAAAGATATCACATGGCCATAGGCCCAACCCCCACTCCACACACACACGCACGCACGCCAGCCGCTTAACTGTTTTAGTACCGTATACTGTATGTAACTGTTTGACATTATAAACCATTATAAATTCACCCACACCCTGCCTCTTCCACACACACACAGTATACTGGCTTTTTGTTTTAAGGCTTTTCATGTGGGTATACTGCAGTAATATGCCTACGTGCAGAAATGCCAAGGCATAGTGGGGCTCATTATAATGTCCTAAAATACCTGGGGAGAGAGATGCAGATGTTCTATAAGGGGCTGGAGCAGGCAGGCCCAGGTACTGCGATGATACAGTATCTGCTCTGCTCAAAGAAAAAGAAAATGGTACCCGAGGACGGCTCAGAAGGATGTATGGGTCTATGTGTGATCTTAAATATATATATATACGAGGGATCAGGATGTTGATAAACACACTGCTTCAACAGACTTCCGGGTGCAACTGCCGTTCATTTTAAACAGCAATTCATGGTGAAACCATGCCCTTTTTGAACTGTAACTAGTACTACTCCTTCATACTTTAAGCTAGACACTCCGTTTAAACTTTAAACGAGTCGCCACTTTTAGGACTCCATCACCTTAACTCATCTTTAATGTATCTTTTGTGCTGTTTGAAAAATCGCAGTTTATGTTTTACTTTTTTCAGCCTTTATAATGGGACCCTATGGAGCCAGCACTTTAACACTAAATACATATATTATACATGGGACCTGTATGAGGCAAAGATTGGCTTGTTATTTTTCTTATAGTTTTCCTATATTTCTGTTATAGTCCTGGTAAATGCACATTCTGATTATACATTTTGACCTTTAGAATATTAAAACTAAGCAAATCATTATTAATAAGTACGTTTTTCCTTCAAATTTAACTTCAAGTTCCATATTGTACGTCTAGATTAGGCTTTTCATTTATTTTGGCAATTATGTACTGTCACTTTAAGAGAATTGTACACGCACCCTCAGCTAAGCTGTTGTAGAGTGAAGTCTGGTCAGTAGAGGCAGAGACTAGCTGTGGAGACACACGGTTTTTATACCGTGTCTTTGTGATTAGTTTGAAATTATCCAGCAAAGGCAAGAACAGTGGAATATAACCTGTGACATTTGGAAGTGGAATAAAAGTTGTTTTGAGTTTTTCCCAACCTTACAACGGACTCTGGAGTGGATCATTAAAAACTATCAGCTTGAACACGTGTATGCCGTGACTAGCAGCTAAGTGGGATTGTTGCTGTTACATTAGTATAAAAACCTGCTCCTCGTGGTCAGTGCCGGTGGATTGGAAAGTAAATTGCAGCCATTGGATGTGGAACTACATGAAAGGATTTGCCAAACAGGAATAACCCTCGACAGCAGCTCATGTAAGTGGATGATATTGACGATGTCTTGTCATGCTAATTAGCGTCAAAGACCCGCTAACGACTCGCTAACGACTCGCTAATGGCCGTCCTTTGTGTGTGAGCTGGAAGTACAACAGTGGCTATCAAGTTGAAACGGCTAATCCCAAACTTTGATGGCAGAGAAGGATAAAACCACACTGGAAAAACGGAAAGTGAGACTTACACCCAGAGCTATGGAGGATAAACTGCAAAATAAAATCGCTTCAAGAAAAGCTAAGTTGGGCCAACTTACAGGGAAAAAGAATGAAATGCTTCATTTGATGGATGATGATGGCAATTTGGAGGTGATCAAGACAAAGTTGGCAGCTGATTTCAATCTGCTCTTTGGAGAATTTTGTGACCTAAATCTCTCTGTTAAAGGGCTAATGCAGCAGATTCAGTCCGAAGAAGACATGAACAATGATCAACAGGGTTGGTTTGAACCAAAGGCAAGTTCATTTAATGACTTTGGTGAGCAAATTGGTACTTGGATAGACAATGTCCATAAACGCATGGAGGAAGCAAGGAAAGTCAATGAAAACATTCACCCTTCAGACAGCATATCAGCAGTGTCTAGGAAGTCCAGAAAATCTAAGTCAAGCTCTGTAAGGAGTATAACCTCTGCTGCTTCTTCTGCACGCCTGAAAGCAGAATTGGAAAAGGCTGCACTTATGGCACAGGCAGAAGGACTGAAGCAAAGACAAGCTTTGGAGCAGCAAGAAGCTAAACTTAAGGCTGAGAAGGAAGAGCTTGAAATTCAGACTGCTCTAGCGGCTACAGATGCTAAGCTCAAGGTTTTGCATGAGTTTGAAGTATCAAATGCTGCCCAAAATGAGGACCCACATGAGTCACCTGAGAGTCGATCAGCTGTGTTACAGGAAGTTCATAGTCATCACGTCTCATTCGTGCCAAGCCATAGAGTGGACGCTGAGCATCAAGGGAACACAAGTAATGGAAATAACCCAATGCCACTCTCCAATAATCCTGCTCAGCCAAATCACTCCGCTACAGGTGATATAGGTAACCATGGTTCTGCTCAAACCGAAAGCTCAGCAAGCCCAGAGACCTTGTTTACTGTAATGCAACGCCAAAATGATATTACAGAATTCCTCGTAAAGCAACAAAGTCTTTCTACTCTACCACCTCAACACATTCCCGTCTTCAAAGGAGATCCTATGGAATATAGACTCTTTATCAGAGCGTTCGAGCATGGTGTGGAGAATAAAACAGAGAGCAACAAGGATCGTCTCTATTTTATGGAGCAATACACCAGCGGGCAGCCCAGAGAGTTAATACGGAGTTGTCTACACATGGATCCAGACCAAGGTTACCGTGAGGCAAAAATACTCTTGAAGGAGCACTTTGGAAATGAATATAGGATCTCGGTAGCATACATAAGCAAGGCTTTGAATTGGTCTACAATCAAGGCAGATGATGGTGAAGCTCTCGATGCGTTCGGTCTTTTCCTCACCAGCTGCAGCAATGCAATGACAGACGTAGAGTATATGGAGGAGTTTGATAATGTATCCAACATGCGTGCCATCGCTAATAAGCTTCCATACAAGCTGAGGGAAAAGTGGAGGAACATCGCATTTGACATTCAAGAGAAACAAGCTCGGAGACCCAGGTTTAAAGACCTTGTCATGTTTATCAATAAACAGGCTAAGGTTGCGCTACACCCTGTTTTTGGAGATATAAAGGACAACAGCAAGGTGCATGCTAAGTCACCAGTGAACCTCATGTCAGAGAGGAAGAGCGGTAAGACGATTTTCACCACCACCGCAACTCCAGTGAACAACCAAGCAAGCATCAGCACAGATCCAAAGCCAAGTAAGAAGGGTCCTGCCAGTTCTGTCAGCGCTTTCACCAAGCCCTGTCTCTTTTGTCAGGGTGAACACAGCATGGTGCAATGCAAGAAAATGAGAAAATCCCTTCACAAAGAGAAGATAGACTTTCTCCGTGGGAAAGGACTATGCTTCAGTTGCTTGAAACAGGGGCACATGAGCAAGTTCTGTGAGGAGAAATTAAAGTGCGAAGTCTGCTCATTAACTCATCCTGCTGTGTTGCACTTTAAGAGCAAAGACAATAATACACATAAAGAAGAATCATCAGAGAGTGGTGAGAAGCAGTCTGTGCTCAGTGGGTTTGTGGACACCACAAATAAAGTATGTTCCGGCACCGGGGCCGGTGACACAGACAGTATCCTTGCCATCGTTCCGGTCCAAGTAAAAGCAAAGAAGGGCAACAAAGTGGTTACTTCATATGCTTTCTTGGATCCAGGCAGTACCGCCACTTTTTGCACTGAAGGGCTGATGAATGAGCTCAATCTACGTGGCAGGAAGATCGACATCCTCCTAACAACCATGGGAGAACAAAAGACTGTTAGCAGCCATGTTGTAACAGGCTTAGAGGTGAGCGGTCTAGAAGGCTGTGACTTTATAGATTTGAAAGAAGTCTTTTCTCAAAAGACTATCCCAGCTAATAAAAGGAACATTCCACTACAGGAAGACGTGGACAGGTGGCCTCATCTGGAACGAGTGCAAGTCCCTCACATCAACGCAGAAATAGGTCTGCTGATCGGAACTAATGTGCCAAAGGCAATGGAGCCAGAGGAGGTCATCAGGAGTGTAAATGATGGGCCTTACGCCGTAAGAACTGTCCTTGGATGGACAGTGAATGGACCATTGAGGGAGGGCAACTGCGAAGCAAGAGGTGATGGACTGGCGTACATCACGGCAAATAGAATAACTGTAGCCAAACTGGATCAACTGTGGAACCAACAGTTCAAATACGACTTCCCAGAAGGTAGCCAAGATGAACAGCTGGAGATGTCCAGAGCAGACCTCCAATTCATGGACAGTGTGTCACAATCTGCCAGGCTGGTAGAGGGGCATTACTGTATTGGCTTACCGCTGAAGAACAAAGAGCTTCAAATGCCCAACAACCACATGGTAGCAGAGCAGCGTGCCTTGAACTTAAGGAAAAAGCTTCTCAAGAACCCCTCATTTTGTGAGGACTACATCACCTTCATGAGTGATATGATCACCAAAGGCTACGCAGTGAAGGTTCCTGATGAAGACCTCAGCCGCAACGATGGAAAGGTTTGGTACATTCCCCATCATGGAGTGTACCATCCCAAAAAACACAAGATACGTGTCGTATTTGATTGTGGCGCATCTTATCAGGGTGCCACACTGAACGAGCAACTCCTTCAAGGGCCAGACCTCACCAGTACCTTGATTGGAGTCATCACAAGATTCCGCCAAGAACCTGTGGCTACCATGGCTGATGTGGAAGCCATGTTCCACCAGGTAAAGGTCCCACCAGAAGACGCTGACCTACTCAGGTTTCTATGGTGGCCAGACGGGGACATCAACAAGGCTCTGGTGGAATTCAGGATGGTTGTGCACCTATTTGGTGCTACTTCATCGCCGAGCTGTGCTAGCTACGCCCTCAGACGTTGTGCTGAAGACAACAGGAATCTGTTTGACGCTACAGTGGTCAACACAGTATTGCACAACTTCTACGTTGATGACTGCCTTAAGTCCGTCAGCTCAGAGGAAGAAGCTGTGTTGCTGTGCCACAATCTGAAAGCTATCTGTCAAAAAGGGGGCTTCAGGTTAACGAAGTGGATTAGCAACAGTCGAGTGGTGTTGGCAGCCATACCCGAAAAGGACAGGGCGAAAGAAGTAAAGGACCTGGACC
This sequence comes from Poromitra crassiceps, assembly GCF_964638095.1. Classification (NCBI taxonomy): domain Eukaryota; kingdom Metazoa; phylum Chordata; class Actinopteri; order Beryciformes; family Melamphaidae; genus Poromitra; species Poromitra crassiceps. Next base: position 8,346 of record NW_028150230.1, on the reverse strand, counting down.
TGGATCAAGATTTACTCCCCATGGAGAGAGCTTTGGGAGCACAGTGGTGTGTTGAGTCCGACCGCTTCAAATTCAGAATTGTCATCCAAGACAAACCTCCCACCAGAAGGAACATCCTCTCCATGGTGAGTTCCATCTATGATCCACTGGGAATCTTGGCCCCAGTGGTTCTACCAGCAAAAATGATCTTGCAAGAGCTCTGCCGGCTAAAGCTCGGCTGGGATGACATAGTCCCAAATCATCTTGCTCAGCAGTGGTTTGATTGGATGAAGGGTTTGCAGCTGCTCAGTGACTTTGGAGTTGACCGATGTCTCAAGCCAACACATTTTGGAGAGCCAACATTTGCACAGTTGCACCACTTCTGTGATGCTAGTGAGGAGGGCTATGGCACGGTGACATACTTAGTCCAACAGAACAGCAGCAATCAAGTCCATTGCAGCTTCGTCATGGGAAAGGCGAGGGTTGCCCCACTCAAACACACCACCATCCCACGCTTGGAATTAACAGCAGCAACCATGGCTGGGCGCATGGACAAGATGTTGAGGAGAGAACTGCAGCTGCAGCTGGTGGACTCAGTGTTTTGGACAGACAGTACGGCTGTACTAAAGTACATTAACAATGAGATGACACGGTTCCGCACTTTCGTAGCCAATAGAGTAGCGGAAATTCTGAAAGTATCTGCGGTATCTCAATGGAGGCATGTCAGCACACACCTTAACCCTGCTGATTATGCATCAAGAGGACAGAAGGTGGACACTTTTGTGCAGAATCAAACCTGGATCTCTGGACCAGACTTTCTCACCAAGTCGACTAACAGCTGGCCAGAGATACCTGATCATCTGGAAGACCTCACAACAGCAGATCCTGAGATCAAGAAAAATGCCACAATCAATGCCCTTGCAGTGGAAGAAAAGACGGATGCAATGGAGCAACTGATAAATCACTACTCCTCATGGATGCGCCTTAAGAAAGCAGTGGCATGGATCCTAAAGGTAAAGGACACATTGCTGTGCCTGGCTAAGAAGAGAAAGGAGCAGAGTGCAGTCATTGCACTGTCTGGCGCTGCCGAGGATCAGCAAAGACTGCAGCTTCACAAAGTCATGGCAAGCTACAAAACAAGCCTCAGCAAAGGAACCCTCACAGTGGAGAATCTAAAAGAAGCTGAACTGAAGATTATACGCCACTGCCAGAGAAAGAAATTCCAAGAAGAGATCAACACACTACAGAGAGGTGAGACTGTCAAAAGGAGCAGCCACCTATACAAGCTCAATCCGGTTCTTCAAGATGGAATTCTTAGAGTCGGAGGAAGGCTCAGTCGATCAGCTATGCCAGAAGAATCCAAACACCCTGCTATCCTGGCTAAAGACCTTAGGGTGTCAGAGCTCATCCTGCAGGAGATCCACAAAGAAGTAGGTCACAATGGGCGCAACCATGTCTTATCCAAGTTGCGTCTAAAATACTGGATCCCCAAAGCTAATGCGACAATCCGAAGAGTCCTGTCGAAATGCCTTGTGTGTCGGCGACTACATGGTGTTGCTGGACAACAACAAATGGCAGACCTTCCACAAAACAGGGTCTTACCAGATGACCCGCCCTTCACTAGAACTGGAGTGGACTATTTTGGTCCTTTCGAAGCCAAGCGTGGAAGAGCTACTGTGAAGAGGTATGGCGTTATCTTTACCTGCTTAGCCATTCGAGCTGTCCACTTAGAAGTAGCGGCATCCTTGGACACAGACTCCTTCATTAACGCTCTTCGCCGATTCATTGCAAGAAGAGGCCAGGTTGTAGAGCTACGTTCTGATAACGGGACCAATTTTGTCGGGGCAGAGCGAGAGCTCAAGAAAGCTATCCAGGAGTGGAACACGTCCAGAATCGAGGACACCTTGCTTCAACGAGGAATTAAGTGGATGTTCAACCCCCCAACCGCCTCTCACCACGGAGGGGTATGGGAACGTTTAATCAGGTCCACCAGAAAAATCCTCAATGTCACCCTAAAGACACAGAGGCTGGATGATGAGAGCCTTCAAACATTTCTGTGTGAAGCTGAGGCCATCATTAACAGTCGGCCCATTACCACATCCTCCAGTGACCCGAACGACCTAGAGGCACTCACCCCGAACCACCTCCTCCAACTAAGGACTAAGCCATCTCTGCCTCCAGGACTGTTCCAAACACAGGACCTCTATGCACGCCGAAGGTGGAGGCAGGTCCAGTATATGGGGGACCTTTTTTGGAAACGCTGGATGAGAGAGTATTTGCCAGAGCTCCAAATACGACAGAAGTGGTCGCGCAAGTCGAGAAACTTTGTACCTGGGGACATTGTTTTGCTTGTGGACGAGACTGCCCCAAGAAACTCGTGGCTCATGGGCAAGATCATCCAGTCGCTGCCAGATGAACACGGACTTGTTCGCCGGGTTCGTGTAAAGACTAAGACTAGCGAGCTGGACAGACCCATCACCAAGGTCTGTCTTCTTCTGGAGGCAGTATGAAGAAGAAAGATGACAAGACACAAAATAGTTCAAAGACTTTATTTAACCTGTGGCTCTTTGTTTATGTTGGTAATTGTTTCTAAGTCTAGAGAACAATTAGGGGCCGGTTATGTATGAGGCAAAGATTGGCTTGTTATTTTTCTTATAGTTTTCCTATATTTCTGTTATAGTCCTGGTAAATGCACATTCTGATTATACATTTTGACCTTTAGAATATTAAAACTAAGCAAATCATTATTAATAAGTACGTTTTTCCTTCAAATTTAACTTCAAGTTCCATATTGTACGTCTAGATTAGGCTTTTCATTTATTTTGGCAATTATGTACTGTCACTTTAAGAGAATTGTACACGCACCCTCAGCTAAGCTGTTGTAGAGTGAAGTCTGGTCAGTAGAGGCAGAGACTAGCTGTGGAGACACACGGTTTTTATACCGTGTCTTTGTGATTAGTTTGAAATTATCCAGCAAAGGCAAGAACAGTGGAATATAACCTGTGACACTTGGAAGTGGAATAAAAGTTGTTTTGAGTTTTTCCCAACCTTACAACGGACTCTGGAGTGGATCATTAAAAACTATCAGCTTGAACACGTGTATGCCGTGACTAGCAGCTAAGTGGGATTGTTGCTGTTACAGGACCCTTTAGCTACTTCTGCTCTCACTCAGATGTAAAAGTATAAGTGATGCGATATAGTTTTTGAGATAGTAACGTTTGTTTGGCACAACTTTTCAGCTTTATTTCATCCTAGCTGCAGTGGCACCCGGGAGTGCTTTTTTGTTGTTGTGTTATGCTGATTCATCCTATTCACCTTATGTAGAAGAGACAGTCTGGCTTGAGAGACTAACAGGAAGTGTAAACACAATCGGAAATTCTGATTGTGTTTACACTTCCTGTGACTCATAAACCTAGTCTGACTCCTATGTGAGTCAAACTAGGTTTGACCAGGTGAGTCAGACTAGTTTGAGCAGGTAAAGCAGCCGGCGTTTTGAACAGGAACTCATGACACAATGGGTCAAGTGGGTGGGGCTACATAACGTGAATAGGATTAAATAGGCTATATATACAGTAGAAATGGATATAGGAATACAGTAACCTCCACCTATTTGGACTGCGGTACATTTTGATGTTCTTGGAACACCTTCTGGATGTAAAATTACCAGTCAAAAGTTTGGACATCGAAACAATGAAACAATTCAAATTAAATTATTCAATGACCAAAAAAGATGTCAAAACTATATATTTTAGATCCTTTGAAGTAGCCAACATTTGCCTTGATGGAAAGGCAAAGGCTTTGGAAAGAAATTCACATAGGCATCAACTTCACGATTTATATTTTTCTAAGAAACTAATTTAAGCATAAGCCTTCAGATCCAAATGGGTTTAAGAGAATGGAAAACATGCATACATTCAATCCATTGTGTAAAAATGTTGACTGGTGGTGTGTCCTGTATGAATATATACATGAATATATACATGAATATATATATATATATATATATATATATATTATATACGTACATCAATATGTATGTATATATATATATATGAACCTGTTGCACTGCAGCTGTTGGCTAGATGGAGCGAGCGATGATAGTCATATTGGATATAGTGATATAGCATAGCAAGCAGGTGAGCAAGAGCTCTTGTCATTGGGGGGAAAGTAGAGTCTAGCTCCTTACTGAAAACTACATTCTGGGCTATTGGGGCTGCAGTTGGTGAAGGTCACTCTATTGGACCTTCTGTCTCTTTATACATGGTGAAGTCATCTTTAATGCAACTCCTTGCCCCCACACATCCGACAGTCTGACTCCATAACCACATTCAAATAAGATATTTATGCCTCTTTATGTGTCTGTCTTTTTTGCCTATCTATCTATCTGTCTGTCTATCTAATTAATATTTTCATCAATATTGGAAAATTAGTTGAACTTGTGCTATACAGCACCTTTTCTAAATAGCAGTTCAGGGTAGGCATTTGAATATGTCCTCAAAATGTGTTAACTTGCAATTACTGTCAGAGGGTTGCAACCACTGAACAATGACAACCTTTTGATCTGATTTTCAGCTGTTCTTCTAGGTCAATTAAAAAAAGCCCATTACATTTCAGTATATCACTATGAGAATGGAGGTGCAGTGGTAAGCACTGTCGCCTCACAGCTCGAAGGTCCTGGGTTTGATTCCCACCTGGGACGCTGTGAACGCTGAAGGAATGTGTGCCCGTTCACATGTCCTCGAGTGCCCACCGCCCGGGTGGGGTCGTCAAAAGGGCCTTTCTGTGTGGAGTTTGCATGTTCTCCCCGTGCCTCCCGGTGGTTTCCTTCATATAGGAACCCCCTTCACCAAAACATGCAATATCCTGGTTGCTTATGTGGTTCCTCCTCTGGTCGTTAAGGGCACCTGTTCGGAGGGAGGGGAACTGGTTGGAATAGCGTGAACCTCCCACGTGCTATGTCCTACCGGTGAAGCTTCCCCTGTCAGGTGAAAAGAAGCGGCTGGCTAACTGCCCATGTCTCGGAGAAAGCATGGAGCCAGTTTCGGCTCTCCCCAGATCGGCAGAGGGTGGAGTAGCAACCAGGATAAATAAATTCAATTAGCACTAAAGGGGGATAAAAATGGGATAAAAAAAATCTGGAAAAAAATATAAAAAAAAGAAAAAAGAATGGAGCTGCAAGCGATGGTCTGCTCCAAGTTACACCGGTGTCGAATAAAATATGTGAACCAACCAATAAATGACAAGTAAACAGCCTCATGACATCAAGGAGCTTCCAAAAGACATACATCTCGGCCAGTCAATTGTCTCGATCAATATCAACTCCCCATGGAGTTAAATAGGAAAGTTAACAAGGAGAAACAAATGACTGATAGCTATAATAATGCTACATTGCAGGAGTGTGTTGATTGGAGGATGATGTGATTTAGCCAACGATGTAGTCCACACGACCAAATGTAGTGTACAGCAGAACTGATACAGTCACATACTACGAAATACAAAAAAATGCTAATATTACCTGTATGTTGTATTAGATTTTTATAGGTAGCCTACAACTTGATTAAATGACTGTATGATTTGTTGTTGCAGTCCTTTGTGCCATGATCCAAGGTGAGCATTCACACAGAAACCCAATTCACAAAAGAATGATGTAATAACCCACAAATGGAGAATAGAGGACGTCGGCCTACACTGTCATAAATCATCACACCAGACAGCACCATTCACCATTCACCAGCCACCTAACATCTACATGTTGCAGGGCTCAGTGTGTGAGTGCAGGTAGGTGTGTCACTGGGGTTATCAAGTGGTCTCCTCCTCGGCAGATTTTTCATTCAGTTAGGCCCACGGCACCTCCAGGAGGTTCAAACGTGATCGCTGCTGTTCCAGAACAGCTGAAGTCTCCTCCACTAGCCTTCCAATACACTTATCCTGATATCCCAACATCACTCCATCATTTATAAAGTCAACATTGCATGGCTTTGATATGTAATCAATGTTTTGACAGCACAAGATAGTGATACTTGATGATAGCCAGAGGCAGTAGCAAGACCGTGAGCTATCTGTCCAACATGTCATCCAGTCAAGGCTGTAGCAATTAAAGCTGACACACTATATGCTATAGGCTACACCTAAAATAAGGTGACCAGACGTCCCCGATTTTCTGGGACAGTCCCCGTTTTTGGTGACCTGTCCCCGGCTGGAGCTGTCCCCGAAAATGTCCCCGATTTTCTACTCCTCTGAGATGACTGTCTTTCAGAGGCTCTAGCGGGCTCATTTTTAAAGCTAGGGTGAAGATACAGGTATCATATGAAACTATGACAACCATGTCATGCTAGCTTGTCAGGAAGGGGGCTAAATAACGCTCCAAACTTAGGCAAAATTTTGGATTGTCCCTTTTTTGTATTTCATAGATTATAACATTGGATATTTTAATCATATTGAGTGCCGAACTGGAAATGTCCCCGATTTTCAATTCAGAAATCTGGTCACCTTAACCTAAAAGGTGTAATCTATTGAAAGGAACTCTCCAACATTTTGGAGATTTGCCTATGTTTGCCATATTCCCGAAGACCAGAAGATAGATGCCCTTCTCTTCTCTGTGCAAGCAGTAGAAAAGTAGCCACATGCCCCTCCTGCTAGTTAGCTTAGCTTAGTGGTAGTCCTTGGTACTAGCTAGCTTAGCCCCGCTAAGTCACCAAATACACATCTGTGGAGAAGTTAAAAGTCTGCCGCGGGTGAAACTACAGATGTCAGGAGGAGCTGGGGAGTGATTTTTATCAGGAACCCAATGAAAAATTCACCGGGGGGAGATATTGAGTTAATCATTGAATCGATCATTGCTGTCTGTGAAAATTGATGAAATTACCCACTTAACTTAACCTCTACCATTAACATCCATTTAACAAATTACTGGTTTAGCTCTTTTCACACAGTTGAGTGTCATTGCTAAGGCAGAGATTTGTTTAAAATGCGAGTGTTTATGAAAAGAAACCATATATATACCAGAGGTTACACAAAACCCAAGTCATTAATAAGGAATATATGATTTACAGAGGAGCCATGCTCTGGTGTACTTGTGCTCTGAGTTGTTGACTAGCTGGTGCATTACAGAACCCGCTTTGCCCCCACACAGCATGCTCCTGCTGCCACATTCAATTCTACCTCCAAGTTCAATAAGCCAATTAAGGTGGGCCAATTAAAACCCAATTCCAACTGAGACCAGCATGCTTGTGCCTAATGGTTATGTTGTAATTAGCTCCAGAGAGATAGGCCTCAGGGCCATACCAATCTGGACAGTGTAAATTATGGGCACACACACAATTCATTCACACATACACACACAAACCTCCCTGATGCACACATGTTCCATCCTTCACTCTGGGCATACACTATTACACCTCGCAAGGCATTGATCTGGATAAAAGTTTCGGCAAACAGAAAGCTTCCTCGCAATGTCACGGTGGAGAAGCTGTCACATGTCAGAGCTGTAACGCTGTAATTGGCTACACACATACTTTTAAAACATGTCTGTATAGACAGACAGACGCACACCCGCACAAACCTTCAGTCACTCACCACTCTACTGGCGGCAGGCAAAATGGATCAAAAGAACGCAAACAAAGCTTCATATTTACACCAGTGTCAAAGGGCCAAAGAGTCTTTATGAGGACAGATGACTTCAATGGCTGCTGTGTTCCTGGCCACACTCAAGGCCGTTAGCCAGCAGCCAAAAGAATGGAAGTGGAAAATGACATTCTCACCTTTCACATGTGTTCCACTAAATGACGAGTATTGATTGGGCGGCATGTGTAGCACTACTTGCATGGGGCCGTTAATAATACAATCCCTTGAGGCCATCACCACTAGTATTACCACCATATTGCCGCCCCTGACCTTCTGTGCAGGTTCATTATGTACAGTACAGCAAGAATAATCACGGAGATAATTACAAGCAAATGCAAGCACAAACACACCGTGCGTGCATTATGCTGCTTAGATGCAGAGTGATCGTGAGAATCCTCCTACTGCAGTGCGTGCCACATGATCAGTTATGATTTATTGATTGCCCTGCTTGTAATGCGTAATACAATTGGGTTTTATTGCTTTACATGGACCAGGGGTAATAAAACATCTTGGCAGTGTACCTGAGAGGACGGGGGACGTGCTGTGAGAGAGAGAACGTTACTGTCGAAACATTACATTACATTACATTTACATTACGTCATTTGGCAGACGCTTTTATCCAAAGCGACTTACAATAACACATTTTTTGTCAGCAATAGAGCAATCAACTATGGAGCACAGTCTATGACAACTACAACTTCTGAAGGAACAGTGGTACAAGTTTAGGTTAGTGGTACAAGGTTG
>NW_028150231.1:0-14000 GCF_964638095.1 Poromitra crassiceps | reverse complement strand
CAAACGCTGACATTACTCCTCGAGACGATGAGGCAAGGAGGCGGCCATTATTGTTTTGTTAGTGCAGTGCTAGTGGCGTTCCTGATTGGCCAACTTGCGCTGTCAATCACAGCGCAGTCGCTGATTGGCTCTTCCGCTCTGCAGCTTGTGTGCCAGACCGTCACGCAGAACCAAATGAAATGTGAGTTCACGTGACAGGCTGGTTTACCAGGCTAGATTTGTGGATCCATGCCAGCTCTTGTTTTTTTTTTCAGCTTCAGAACAGTATAAGTATACAAAAGTCGTGTGCAAGATGCCTAGTGAAAGTAAAAGTACAAGTAAATGCTGTCAATAAAAAAGCAAGCAGTCATCGTTGAGTCCACTAATGTATCATGTCCATCTGACATGCCTGGGCTTGAGTTTTATATAGTGGTTGGCAAACAACGTTATGGTGCATTACCGCCACCTACTGGAATGGAGCTACTGTAGGGTTCGTGTTCACTTGCGAGTGAAGAGAAACACTCCATCAATAACTCCCAAGGAGGGAGGTGCCCTTGAGCTGTCAGCTTCTTCCCTGATACACTTTTATGGTCGCAGTGTAACATTGCCCTGATTCACAGCACAATGAAGCTCTCAGTCATGAGCCAATGTCTTTTCTACCATGATCCTATATCCAAAATAAGTCTGAAGATTCTGGACCTATTCCCTGAAGAAGACCCTTTCTGTGTATAATAACTGTGTATATGACCGTGCCCTTTAGAAGCGAACAGGAACAAAACAGAGATTAGACTTGCACACACACACACACACACACACACACACACACACACACACGCACACACACACTCACACACACACACACACACACGCAAACAAACAAACACACGTCACACACACACACACACACACACACACACACACACACACACACACACACACACACACACACACACACACACACACACACGGCTGGTAGAGCAGCATTAAATATAAAGCAGGACAATGACACACAAAGACAAACGCAGCATATTAAGATGTAGGGCAGAACACATGCATGCACACAAACACACCTTGGGGCAGGACACGCACACCTTCAAAATGTAGAGCAGCAGCATCATCACACACACACACACACACACACACACACACACACACACACACACACACACACACACACACACACACACACACACACACACACAGTCTACACCACCTAACCCCCACACTCACCGGATGCCCCTTCAACACACATACAGTATCCACACAGACTCATAGACCCTGGTGTGGAGTCAGATAAGTATATCCACACAGACTCATAGACCCTGGTGTGGAGTCAGATAAGTATATCCACACAGACTCATAGACCCTGCATGGTGTGGAGTCAGATAAGCATATCCACACAGACTCATAGACCCTGGTGTGGAGTCAGATAAGCATATCCACACAGACTCATAGACCCTGCATGGTGTGGAGTCAGATAAGCATATCCACACAGACTCATAGACCCTGCATGGTGTGGAGTCAGATAAGCATATCCACACAGACTCATAGACCCTGGTGTGGAGTCAGATAAGCATATCCACACAGACTCATAGACCCTGCATGGTGTGGAGTCAGATAAGCATATCCACACAGACTCATAGACCCTGGTGTGGAGTCAGATAAGCATATCCACACAGACTCATAGACCCTGCATGGTGTGGAGTCAGATAAGTATATCCACACAGACTCATAGACCCTGGTGTGGAGTCAGATAAGTATATCCACACAGACTCATAGACCCTGGTGTGGAGTCAGATAAGGGGCGGGGACGATGCGGAGGAGAGCGGAACTGTTACATAAGCCTCCAGTCTGTGTGTGTGTGTGTTATTGGCCCAATAAGGCCATGGATCTCCCAGTCGCTCCTTGTGTTTATACCACAAAGATAGCAACGCACGCACACACACACACACACTCATGCACGCACGCACGTGTACACACACACACACACACACACACACACACACACACACACACATATCCCTGGAGAGGGAATTAGAGGAGAGGGAAGGGAGAGACAGAGAGACAGAGAGACAGAGAGAGAGAGAGAGAGAGAGAGAGAGAGAGAGAGAGAGAGAGAGAGAGAGAGAGAGAGAGAGAGAGAGAGAGAGAGAGAGAGAGTTTCTATCTCTCTCACACCCATTTGTCCCAGTGTGTGACAGTGGAATGAGGGAAACACATTGTTTGGTGAGCGGTATCATTATGGCCGACACTGCCCAGATGTCGGCCACACAAGGTACACCCGGAAACACAGCCATGGAGTGGGTGTGTGAGTGTGTGTGAGAGAGAGAGAGAGAGAGAGAGAGAGAGAGAGAGAATGCGTTTCATGTGTGTGTATTTAAAGTATAGCTCTGTGGTCTAGTGTCAACATCTTACCCTGGATGCACTCCACTCTGCTCTCTACCTAAGCCTTTAGTCTTTATCTGTGCAAGCCCATAAATGCTCCACTCCTCCTCTCATGTTCTATCCTTTCCCATCCAATCTTCTCCTCTTCCTCTCCCCCTCCTCTCCTGTCTTCTCTTCCTCTCCTCTCCCTCCTCTCCTGTCTTCTCCTCTTCCTCTCCCCCTCCTCTCCTGTCTTCTCCTCTTCCTCTTCCTCTCCTGTCTTCTCCTCTTCCTCTCTTCCTCTCCCCCTCCTCTCCTGTCTTCTCCTCTTCCTCTTCTCCTCTTCCTCTCTTCCTCTCCCCCTCCTCTCCTGTCTTCTCCTCTTCCTCTTCCTCTCCTGTCTTCTCCCATACTTCCCACTCCTTGTTCTCACAGACAGACAGAACAGCAGATGCCATGTTTGGTCTCAGCGGGATGATGTCTCTTATATGGCTCTTAGACTGCAGAATAAAGCTATTCTATTCCTATTTTAAACTAGTGCTGCACGATTTATTCCAATCACAATTGCAATCGCGATGTCAGCACTGCGATTACATAACCGATTATAAAAATAAAAAAAGTCTGTCTCACACACACGCCCCTGGGTTCACAGAGGACTCTCTCTCTCTCTTCTCTCTCTCATCTGCTCGTGGTACTCTCTCTCTCTCTCTCTCTTCTCTCTCTCACCTGCTCATGGTACTCTCTCTCTCTCTCTTCTCTCTCTCACCTGCTCGTGGTACTCTCTCTCTCTCTCTCTCTCTTCTCTCTCTCACCTGCTCATGGTACTCTCTCTCTCTCTCTCTTCTCGCTCTCACCTGCTCGTGGTACTCTCTCTCTCTCTCTCTTCTCGCTCTCACCTGCTCATGGTACTCTCTCTCTCTCTCTCTTCTCGCTCTCACCTGCTCGTGGTACTCTCTCTCTCTCCCCTCTCTCTCTCACCTGCTCGTGGTACTCTCTCTCTCTCTCTTCTCTCTCTCACCTGCTCGTGGTACTCTCTCTCTCTCTCTCACCTGCTCGTGGTACTCTCTCTCTCTCTCTCACCTGCTCGTGGTACTCTCTCTCTCTCTCTCTTCTCGCTCTCACCTGCTCGTGGTACTCTCTCTCTCTCCTCTCTCTCTCACCTGCTCTTGATACTCTCTCTCTCTCTTCTCTCTCACCTGCTCGTGGTACTCTCTCTCGCTCTCTTCTCTCACCTGCTCGTGGTACTCTCTCCCTCTCTCTCTCTCTCTCTTCTCTCTCACCTGCTCGTGGTACTCTCTCTCTCTCTCTTCTCTCTCTCTTCTCTCTCACCTGCTCGTGGTACTCTCTCTCTCTCTTCTCTCTCACCTGCTCGTGGTACTCAATTCAATTCAATTCAATTCAAATGGCTTTATTAGCATGACGTACACTGTACATATTGCCAAAGCAAGCGATTAGATATGAACAGCTAAACATTAATTAGAAAACTTACTATATACTATATACTAACATACTACAAGACTAACGAATGATCTGTTGTCAGATATAGTAGCAACATCAAATAACATTCTTTGAATAGCAAAGAAACAAGAAAAAAAAAAAAAAGATCTGTTGTCAGATATAGCAGCAACATCCTTTGAATAGCAAACTACCAGACAAATTAATGATGTGTTGTCATATAGGCCATAGAGAGGCAATCAAAAGAACAAAGGATAACAAAGAAACAAACTACAAGACAAACAGGTGATGTGTTGTCAGATGTAGCAACAACAAGGAACAAAGAACATTAAAGATGGTCTGTTGTCAGATATGCTCTAACAGCAACGTGTGTCAGGTGACTGTCACTCACTGTCCCTCAATCTATGGCAGGCAGCAACATAGACTGCTGCTAACGCACAGCTCTTTGAGTCCTCCCCTAGTAGGACTGGTAGTTTTTCTGTGTCTAATAGGTTAAGGAAACCTTTTGTTATTAATTAAAATCTTTTAAAATGTGCTTCTCTAACATGTTTATATTTTTCACATTTGGTGAGAAAGTGTAGCTCTGTCTCAGGTTCACTGAGGGTGCAGTGACTGCAAAGCCTTTGCTCTGCAGGGAGCCAGGTTTTCCTGTGTCTCCCCTTTTCAATAGCAAGGCTGTGCTCACTCAGTCTGTACTTTGTCAAGGTTCTTTTGAGTTGTTGATCAGTCACCATGCTCAAATACTCTGCTATGGTGTACTGTCGATTTAGAGCCAGATAGCACTGCATTTTGCTCTGTGCTTTTGTTTGTGTTTGCCAATAGGTGAGGTAGTTCTGTTTGAACTGTTTTGTAATTTGATTGAGTCTGATTGGTGATGTGTTCTGTTCCTGGGCTGTGTTAAGAGAGCAGGTTTGTGGACTCAGCCTCAGGATCAGTTGGGTAAGGGTGCTCCTATTGCTCAGCTCTTGGCATTGCAGGGCTTGGTAATGGTACGAGAGGGGGTCACTTCGTTTTAGGTGTGTCCAAAATTTAATTGCTCTTTTTTGTATTTTTTGTATTAGTGGGTATTGGCCTAATTCGGCCCTGCATGCATTGTTTGTAGCTTTCCTCTGGACATGAAGGAGAATCTTACAGAACTCTGCATGCAGGGTCTCAATGGGGTGTTTATCCCATTGGGTAAAGTCTTGTTTTGTAAGTGGACCCCACACCTCACTGCCATAGAGTGCGATTGGTTCAATAACACACCCAATTAATTTTAGCCAAACTCTAATTGGTATTTCTGTCTGTATATTTTTCTTTATGGCATAGAAAGCCCGGCGTGCTTTCTCTCTCAACTCATGAACTGCATCATTAAAATGTCCAGTTGAACTTAGTTTTAATCCTAGATAGGTGTAGTGTGTGCAGTACTCTACATGTTTTGTTCCAATTGAGAACTTTGGTCGAGCATCCTGAGATCTGGATCGTTTTTGGAATATCATAATTTTGGTCTTTTTGGGGTTTACTGTCAGGGCCCAGGTCTGACAGTAATGCTCTAACAGATCCAGGCTCTGCTGTAGGCCATCTGCTGTGGGGGACAGCAGAACCAGGTCATCTGCAAAGAGTAGGCATTTCACCACCTGATTGTGGAGACTTACACCGGGGACAGAGGAGTTTTGTATTATAGTAGCCAATTCATTAATGTAGATGTTGAAGAGTGCAGGGCTAAGGTTACAGCCCTGACGAACGCCTCGCCCTTGGGTAAAGAATTCAGTTCTTTTTTTGCCAATTTTTATGCTGCACATATTGCCAGAATACATTGATTTAATAATATCATATGTTTTACCCCCTACACCACTCTCAATAACTTTGTAGAACAGTCCTACATGCCAAATAGAATCAAAAGCTTTTTGGAAGTCAATAAAACAGGCATACATTTTGGTTTTATTTTGGTTTATATATTTATCAATTAGGGTATGTAGGGTGTAAATATGATCGGTTGTGCGTTGTTTTGGTGTAAATCCAATTTGGCTTTTGCTCAAGACATTGTGCTCGGTAAGGAAGTTCAGAAGTCTGGCATTCATAATACTACAGAAAACCTTCCCCAGATTACTGTTCACACAGATGCCCCGGTAATTATTAGGGTCAAATTTGTCTCCGTTTTTATAGATTGGCGTTATAAGTCCATGATTCCAGATGTCAGGAAAATAACCTACACTCAGAACCATATTGAATAGTTTTAATATAGCCAATTGGAATTTCTTGTTCATGTTTTTTAGCATCTCGTTCAAGATGCCGTCAGGTCCACAAGCTTTTTTAGGTTTGAGAGCCTGCAGTTTCTTAAGCAGTTCCTGCTCAATAATTGGGGAGTCTAATGGATTCTGGTTGTTTTTTATTGCTAGCTCCAATTGAGTCAATTTCTCATGAATTTGAGATTGCTCTGTGTTCACACCAGTGGGAACAGTGTGGTATAATGCTTTAAAATGATTTGTCCAGATGTCACTGTTCTGTATTGCCAATTCCTGGTGTTGGGGTTTGTTTAGGTGTTTCCAGTGTTGCCAAAAGGTGTTTGTGTTGATTGCCTCCTCAATTAGTGTCAGTTGCTGTTTGTTATATTGTTGTTTTTTTTGTCTGAGCGTACGTTTGTAGAGTTTTAGGGTCTCACAGTAAAGAAAGCGGATATCAGCATTTTGGGGGTCTCTATGTTTTTGGTTTGATAGCATTCTAAGTTTTTTCCTAATAGTTTTACAATTCGTATCAAACCAGTTGTTATTTGTTGCAGTTTTTGGTTTGTTTGTGGTCAATTTCAGTTGTGCCTGATTTGCTGTTTGTCTGAATATATTGTATTATACGTACTCTCTCTCTTCTCTCTCTCACCTGCTCGTGGTACTCTCTCTCTCTCTCTTCTCTCTCTCACCTGCTCGTGGTACTCTCTCTCTTCTCTCTCTCACCTGCTCGTGGTACTCTCTCTCTCTCTCTTCTCTCTCTCACCTGCTCGTGGTACTCTCTCTCTCTCTCTTCTCTCTCTCACCTGCTCGTGGTACTCTCTCTCTCTCTCTTCTCTCTCTCACCTGCTTGTGGTACTCTCTCTCTCTCTCTTCTCTCTCTCACCTGCTCGTGGTACTCTCTCTCTCTCTCTCTCACCTGCTCGTGATACTCTCTCTCTCTCTCTTCTCTCTCTCACCTGCTCGTGGTACTCTCTCTCTCTCTCTTCTCTCTCTCACCTGCTCGTGGTACTCTCTCTCTCTCTCTCTCACCTGCTCGTGGTACTCTCTCTCTCTCTCTTCTCTCTCTCACCTGCTCGTGGTACTCTCTCTCTTCTCTCTCTCACCTGCTCGTGGTACTCTCTCTCTCTCTCTTCTCTCTCTCACCTGCTCGTGGTACTCTCTCTCTCTCTCTTCTCTCTCTCACCTGCTCGTGGTACTCTCTCTCTCTCTCTTCTCTCTCTCACCTGCTTGTGGTACTCTCTCTCTCTCTCTTCTCTCTCTCACCTGCTCGTGGTACTCTCTCTCTCTCTCTCTCACCTGCTCGTGATACTCTCTCTCTCTCTCTTCTCTCTCTCACCTGCTCGTGGTACTCTCTCTCTCTCTCTTCTCTCTCTCACCTGCTCGTGGTACTCTCTCTCTCTCTCTCTCACCTGCTCGTGGTACTCTCTCTCTCTCTCTTCTCTCTCTCACCTGCTCGTGGTACTCTCTCTCTCTCTCTTCTCTCTCTCACCTGCTCGTGGTACTCTCTCTCTTCTCTCTCTCACCTGCTCGTGATACTCTCTCTCTCTCTCTTCTCTCTCTCACCTGCTCGTGGTACTCTCTCTCTCTCTCTTCTCTCTCTCACCTGCTCGTGGTACTCTCTCTCTCTCTCTTCTCTCTCTCACCTGCTTGTGGTACTCTCTCTCTCTCTCTTCTCTCTCTCACCTGCTCGTGGTACTCTCTCTCTCTCTCTCTCACCTGCTCGTGATACTCTCTCTCTCTCTCTTCTCTCTCTCACCTGCTCGTGGTACTCTCTCTCTCTCTCTTCTCTCTCTCACCTGCTCGTGGTACTCTCTCTCTCTCTCTCTCACCTGCTCGTGGTACTCTCTCTCTCTCTCTTCTCTCTCTCACCTGCTCGTGGTACTCTCTCTCTCTCTCTTCTCTCTCTCACCTGCTCGTGGTACTCTCTCTCTCTCTCTTCTCTCTCTCACCTGCTCGTGGTACTCTCTCTCTCTCTCTTCTCTCTCTCACCTGCTTGTGGTACTCTCTCTCTCTCTCTTCTCTCTCTCACCTGCTCGTGGTACTCTCTCTCTCTCTCTCTCACCTGCTCGTGATACTCTCTCTCTCTCTCTTCTCTCTCTCACCTGCTCGTGGTACTCTCTCTCTCTCTCTTCTCTCTCTCACCTGCTCGTGGTACTCTCTCTCTCTCTCTCTCACCTGCTCGTGGTACTCTCTCTCTCTCTCTTCTCTCTCTCACCTGCTCGTGGTACTCTCTCTCTCTCTCTTCTCTCTCTCACCTGCTCGTGGTACTCTCTCTCTTCTCTCTCTCACCTGCTCGTGATACTCTCTCTCTCTCTCTTCTCTCTCTCACCTGCTCGTGGTACTCTCTCTCTCTCTCTTCTCTCTCTCACCTGCTCGTGGTACTCTCTCTCTCTCTCTTCTCTCTCTCACCTGCTTGTGGTACTCTCTCTCTCTCTCTTCTCTCTCTCACCTGCTCGTGGTACTCTCTCTCTCTCTCTCTCACCTGCTCGTGATACTCTCTCTCTTTCTCTTCTCTCTCTCACCTGCTCGTGGTACTCTCTCTCTCTCTCTTCTCTCTCTCACCTGCTCGTGGTACTCTCTCTCTCTCTCTCTCACCTGCTCGTGGTACTCTCTCTCTCTCTCTTCTCTCTCTCACCTGCTCGTGGTACTCTCTCTCTCTCTCTTCTCTCTCTCACCTGCTCGTGGTACTCTCTCTCTTCTCTCTCTCACCTGCTCGTGATACTCTCTCTCTCTCTCTTCTCTCTCTCACCTGCTCGTGGTACTCTCTCTCTCTCTCTTCTCTCTCTCACCTGCTCGTGGTACTCTCTCTCTCTCTCTTCTCTCTCTCACCTGCTCGTGGTACTCTCTCTCTCTCTCTTCTCTCTCTCACCTGCTCGTGGTACTCTCTCTCTTCTCTCTCTCACCTGCTCGTGATACTCTCTCTCTCTCTCTTCTCTCTCTCACCTGCTCGTGGTACTCTCTCTCTCTCTCTTCTCTCTCTCACCTGCTCGTGGTACTCTCTCTCTCTCTCTTCTCTCTCTCACCTGCTCGTGGTACTCTCTCTCTTCTCTCTCTCACCTGCTCGTGATACTCTCTCTCTCTCTCTTCTCTCTCTCACCTGCTCGTGGTACTCTCTCTCTCTCTCTCTCACCTGCTCGTGATACTCTCTCTCTCTCTCTTCTCTCTCTCACCTGCTCGTGGTACTCTCTCTCTCTCTCTTCTCTCTCTCACCTGCTTGTGGTACTCTCTCTCTCTCTCTTCTCTCTCTCACCTGCTCGTGGTACTCTCTCTCTCTCTCTCACCTGCTCGTGGTACTCTCTCTCTCTCTCTCTTCTCGCTCTCACCTGCTCGTGGTACTCTCTCTCTCTCCTCTCTCTCTCACCTGCTCTTGATACTCTCTCTCTCTCTTCTCTCTCACCTGCTCGTGGTACTCTCTCTCGCTCTCTTCTCTCACCTGCTCGTGGTACTCTCTCCCTCTCTCTCTCTCTCTCTTCTCTCTCACCTGCTCGTGGTACTCTCTCTCTCTCTCTTCTCTCTCTCTTCTCTCTCACCTGCTCGTGGTACTCTCTCTCTCTCTCTTCTCTCTCACCTGCTCGTGGTACTCTCTCTCTTCTCTCTCTCACCTGCTCGTGGTACTCTCTCTCTCTCTCTCTCTCTCTTCTCTCTCACCTGCTCGTGGTACTCTCTCTCTCTCTCTTCTCTCTCTCACCTGCTTGTGGTACTCTCTCTCTCTCTCTTCTCTCTCTCACCTGCTCGTGGTACTCTCTCTCTCTCTCTCTCACCTGCTCGTGATACTCTCTCTCTCTCTTCTCTCTCTCACCTGCTCGTGGTACTCTCTCTCTCTCTTCTCTCTCTCACCTGCTCGTGGTACTCTCTCTCTCTCTCTCTCTCTCACCTGCTCGTGGTACTCTCTCTCTCTCTCTTCTCTCTCTCACCTGCTCGTGGTACTCTCTCTCTCTCTCTTCTCTCTCTCACCTGCTCGTGGTACTCTCTCTCTTCTCTCTCTCACCTGCTCGTGATACTCTCTCTCTCTCTCTTCTCTCTCTCACCTGCTCGTGGTACTCTCTCTCTCTCTCTTCTCTCTCTCACCTGCTCGTGGTACTCTCTCTCTCTCTCTTCTCTCTCTCACCTGCTCGTGGTACTCTCTCTCTCTCTCTTCTCTCTCTCACCTGCTCGTGGTACTCTCTCTCTTCTCTCTCTCACCTGCTCGTGATACTCTCTCTCTCTCTCTTCTCTCTCTCACCTGCTCGTGGTACTCTCTCTCTCTCTCTTCTCTCTCTCACCTGCTCGTGGTACTCTCTCTCTCTCTCTTCTCTCTCTCACCTGCTCATGGTACTCTCTCTCTTCTCTCTCTCACCTGCTCGTGATACTCTCTCTCTCTCTCTTCTCTCTCTCACCTGCTCGTGGTACTCTCTCTCTCTCTCTCTCTCTCTCACCTGCTCGTGATACTCTCTCTCTCTATCTTCTCTCTCTCACCTGCTCGTGGTACTCTCTCTCTCTCTCTTCTCTCTCTCACCTGCTCGTGGTACTCTCTCTCTCTCTCTTCTCTCTCTCACCTGCTCGTGGTACTCTCTCTCTCTTCTCTCTCACCTGCTCGTGGTACTCTCTCTCTCTCTCTCTCTCTTCTCTCTCACCTGCTCGTGGTACTCTCTCTCTCTCTTCTCTCTCTCACCTGCTCGTGGTACTCTCTCTCTCTCTCTCTTCTCTCTCTCACCTGCTCGTGATACTCTCTCTCTCTCCTCTCTCTCTCACCTGCTCGTGATACTCTCTCTCTCTCTTCTCTCTCTCACCTGCTCGTGGTACTCTCTCTCTCTCTCTTCTCTCTCTCACCTGCTCGTGGTACTCTCTCTCTCTCTTCTCTCTCTCACCTGCTCGTGGTACTCTCTCTCTCTCTCTTCTCTCTCACCTGCTCGTGGTACTCTCTCTCTCTCTCTCCTCTCCCTCTCACCTGCTCGTGATACTCTCTCTCTCTCACCTGCTCGTGGTACTCTCTCTCTCTCTCTCCTCTCCCTCTCACCTGCTCGTGATACTCTCTCTCTCTCTCTTCTCTCTCTCACCTGCTCGTGGTACTCTCTCTCTCTCTCTTCTCTCTCTCACCTGCTCGTGGTACTCTCTCTCTCCTCTCCCTCTCACCTGCTCGTGATACTCTCTCTCTCTTCTCTCTCACCTGCTCATGGTACTCTCTCTCTCTTCTCTCTCACCTGCTCGTGGTACTCTCTCTCTCTTCTCTCTCACCTGCTCGTGGTACTCTCTCTCTCTCTCTCTCCTCTCTCTCACCTGCTCGTGGTACTCTCTCTCTCTCTCTCTCTTCTCTCTCTCACCTGCTCGTGGTACTCTCTCTCTCTCTCTCTCCTCTCCCTCTCACCTGCTCGTGGTACTCTCTCTCTCTCTCTCTCTTCTCTCTCTCACCTGCTCGTGGTACTCTCTCTCTCTCTTCTCTCTCTCACCTGCTCGTGGTACTCTCTCTCTCTCTCTCCTCTCTCTCACCTGCTCGTGGTACTCTCTCTCTCTCTCTCTTCTCTCTCTCTCACCTGCTCGTGGTACTCTCTCTCTCTCTCTCTCTCCTCTCTCTCACCTGCTCGTGGTACTCTCTCTCTCTCTCTCTCTCTCCTCTCTCTCACCTGCTCGTGGTACTCTCTCTCTCTCTCTCTCTCCTCTCTCTCACCTGCTCGTGGTACTCTCTCTCTCTCTCTCTCTCTCTCACCTGCTCGTGGTACTCTCTCTCTCTCTCTCTCTTCTCTCTCTCACCTGCTCGTGGTACTCTCTCTCTCTCTCTCTCCTCTCTCTCACCTGCTCGTGGTACTCTCTCTCTCTCTCTCTCTTCTCTCTCTCTCACCTGCTCGTGGTACTCTCTCTCTCTCTCTCTCTTCTCTCTCTCACCTGCTCGTGGTACTCTCTCTCTCTCTCTCTCTCTCCTCTCTCTCACCTGCTCGTGGTACTCTCTCTCTCTCTCTCTCTTCTCTCTCTCTCACCTGCTCGTGGTACTCTCTCTCTCTCTCTTCTCTCTCTCACCTGCTCGTGGTACTCGATCCCCATGCTGAGGGTGTTGATGAGGATGGCGATCATGATCCCTCGGTTGAAGTACTTGCTGTCCACGATCCTCTTCAGCTTGTCCCGGAAGTGGACCCAGGCCCGGACCACGCAGTTCTTGTGCTCCACGCCGCCCCGCCGCCGGCTCCGGCCTCGCCCACACCTCACATCCCCTCCCTGAGGGGAAGAGCAAGCTTTTAAGGTGAGCTACAACATGCTGCTTCTCAACGAACACAGCTGGCTATTTAAAGAGGCCTTTCTGACATGTGTTGTCATTTCACATGAAAGAAAAAAGATATACTGTACATATTAAGTAAGAATGATCAAGATGAGAAAGAAACCCAAGTTTGACTCGTCTTACATAATCTGCATCGTCATTCACCACAAACTCTATCACCTATCACAATAAGTATCACTAAAATCACCACCATCATCACCACGACCGCCCACCCTCCTGACCTGGGGGAAGTCATGGAGGCCGTCCGCCTCGCCCCTGCTACCCTCCAGGTCTCCCAGCTCCAGCTCCAGGGTCTCCAGGCCGCGGGCGCACAGCGGGCAGCTCAGCAGCTCCAGCAGCAGAGGGCTCGGCACCACGCCGGCCAGCTGGCACAGCAGCCTCTGCCGGCCTGCAGGGGGAGGCAAAGACACAACAACCCTTTCATGACATGGAGCTTGTGGTGGGCGGAGACACAAAGACACACCCCTTTGATGACATGGAGCTTGTGGTGGGCGGAGACACAAAGACACACCCCTTTGATGACATGGAGCTTGTGGTGGGCGGAGACACAAAGACACACCCCTTTGATGACATGGAGCTTGTGGTGGGCGGAGACACAAAGACACACCCCTTTGATGACATGGAGCTTGTGGTGGGCGGAGACACAAAGACACACCCCTTTGATGACATGGATCTTGTGGTGGGCGGAGACACAAAGACACACCCCTTTGATGACATGGAGCTTGTGGTGGGTGGAGACACAAAGACACAACAACCCTTTGATGACATGGAGCTTGTGGTGGGCGGAGAGACAAAGACACACCCCTTTGATGACATGGAGCTTGTGGTGGGCGGAGACACAAAGACACACCCCTTTGATGACATGGAGCTTGTGGTGGGCGGAGACACAAAGACACACCCCTTTGATGACATGGAGCTTGTGGTGGGCGGAGACACAAAGACACACCCCTTTGATGACATGGAGCTTGTGGTGGGCGGAGACAGTCACACGTTACATTGGGATGACTATGAACAAATGGCCAGCCTGATCTTCTTGGATCATGGTCTCATAAGCTTATGGTAATTCTACTAATGCCAAAAGAAAATCATCGTTGGGGGATAAAACTGCTTAGCTTGTTGCTAAGCAATGTTAGCCAAAACAGCAATTGGATTTGTTCCGTGGCAATAAGTTTACAGAACATGCTAGCAGGAAGCACAACAACTGAGTGATAACTATTTGACTGTAGATGGAGAGAAAGAAGAATAGTCAAATCGGGATTTATGTCATTATATCATTAGTTCCTGATTATTCAATGTATCCATTATCTAATTTCTCCCATGTCCCAAACTCCTCCCCCCCCCCCAAACTCCCCCCCCCCCCATCAAGGCGGTATCGGAAACAGAGGCAACACTTCCGAGCGTGTGTGATGAAAGAAAAGAAGGAAGAGAAGAAAGATCAACCAATAGAAAAAGGGAGAGAAAGAGAGCAAAGGAGATGTGGAGAGCGAAAAAGAAAGAACTTGAGCCTATCAGAGACACGAGTGCAGCGGTGCCTTTCACACAGACGTGTGTTTTTACACAGCGCCAGGAGGCATTCTGGCATGATGACGTTGTATCGTTGCCATGGAGATGTGAGCTGGCGCTGATCAGAGGGGATATCCTCACCGACGACTGACAGAGGGATTTATCAGACGCACACAAAAAGGCCTAGCTGCTGGATGGTTTTGAGGAGAGACTGACAGAGGGGGAGTCCTCAGAGCACGACTCAGGAA
>NW_028150232.1:0-14059 GCF_964638095.1 Poromitra crassiceps | reverse complement strand
CCAGAGAGGCTAAGACCGCATTGACTCAGTGCGGTATTCAGTCTCTCTGGTGTCAAGTCTGATTTTGGAAAAAAAAAAAAAAAATCCAAAATCAGACAGAGTGTTGACACCAGAGAGGCTAAGACCGCATTGACTCAGTGCGGTATTCAGCCTCTCTGGTGTCAAGTCTGATTTTGGAAAAAAAAAAAAAAAATCCAAAATCAGACAGTGTTGAGACCAGAGAGGCTAAGACCGCATTGACTCAGTGCGGTATTCAGCCTCTCTGGTGTCAAGTCTGATTTTTGAAAAAAAAAAAAAAAAATCCAAAATCAGACAGAGTGTTGAGACCAGAGAGGCTAAGACCGCATTGACTCAGTGCGGTATTCAGCCTCTCTGGTGTCAAGTCTGATTTGGAAAAAAAATAAAAAATCCAAAATCAGACAGAGTGTTGACACCAGAGAGGCTAAGACCGCATTGACTCAGTGCGGTATTCAGCCTCTCTGGTGTCAAGTCTGATTTTGGAAAAAAAAAAAAAAAATCCAAAATCAGACAGAGTGTTGACACCAGAGAGGCTAAGACCGCATTGACTCAGTGCGGTATTCAGCCTCTCTGGTGTCAAGTCTGATTTTGGAAAAAAAAAAAAAAAATCCAAAATCAGACAGAGTGTTGAGACCAGAGAGGCTAAGAGCGCATTGACTCAGTGCGGTATGCAGCCTCTCTGGTGTCAAGTCTGATTTTGGAAAAAAAAAAAAAAAAATCCAAAATCAGACAGAGTGTTGACACCAGAGAGGCTAAGACCGCATTGACTCAGTGCGGTATTCAGCCTCTCTGGTGTCAAGTCTGATTTTGGGAAAAAAAAAAAAAATCCAAAATCAGACAGAGTGTTGACACCAGAGAGGCTAAGACCGCATTGACTCAGTGCGGTATTCAGCCTCTCTGGTGTCAAGTCTGATTTTGGAAAAAAAAAAAAATCCAAAATCAGACAGAGTGTTGACACCAGAGAGGCTAAGACCGCATTGACTCAGTGCGGTATTCAGCCTCTCTGGTGTCAAGTCTGATTTTGGAAAAAAAAAAAAAAATCCAAAATCAGACAGAGTGTTGACACCAGAGAGGCTAAGACCGCATTGACTCAGTGCGGTATTCAGCCTCTCTGGTGTCAAGTCTGATTTTGGAAAAAAAAAAAAAAAAAATCCAAAATCAGACAGAGTGTTGACACCAGAGAGGCTAAGACCGCATTGACTCAGTGCGGTATTCAGCCTCTCTGGTGTCAAGTCTGATTTTGGAAAAAAAAAAAAAAAATCCAAAATCAGACAGAGTGTTGACACCAGAGAGGCTAAGACCGCATTGACTCAGTGCGGTATTCAGCCTCTCTGGTGTCAAGTCTGATTTTGGAAAAAAAAAAAAAAAAATCCAAAATCAGACAGAGTGTTGAGACCAGAGAGGCTAAGACCGCATTGACTCAGTGCGGTATTCAGCCTCTCTGGTGTCAAGTCTGATTTTGGAAAAAAAAAAAAAAAAATCCAAAATCAGACAGAGTGTTGAGACCAGAGAGGCTAAGACCGCATTGACTCAGTGCGGTATTCAGCCTCTCTGGTGTCAAGTCTGATTTTGGAAAAAAAAAAAAAAAAATCCAAAATCAGACAGAGTGTTGAGACCAGAGAGGCTAAGACCGCATTGACTCAGTGCGGTATTCAGCCTCTCTGGTGTCAAGTCTGATTTTGGAAGAAAAAAATAATAATCCAAAATCAGACAGAGTGTTGACACCAGAGAGGCTAAGACCGCATTGACTCAGTGCGGTATTCAGCCTCTCTGGTGTCAAGTCTGATTTTGGAAAAAAAAAAAAAAAATCCAAAATCAGACAGAGTGTTGACACCAGAGAGGCTAAGACCGCATTGACTCAGTGCAGTATTCAGCCTCTCTAGTGTCAAGTCTGATTTTGGAAAAAAAAAAAAAAATCCAAAATCAGACAGAGTGCTGAGACCAGAGAGGCTAAGAGCGCATTGACTCAGTGCGGTATGCAGCCTCTCTGGTGTCAAGTCTGATTAAAAAAAAAAAAAAAAAAAAAATCCAAAATCAGACAGAGTGTTGAGACCAGAGAGGCTAAGACTGCATTGACTCAGTGCGGTATTCAGCCTCTCTGGTGTCAAGTCTGATTTTGGAAAAAAAAAAAAAAAATCCAAAATCAGACAGAGTGTTGACACCAGAGAGGCTAAGACCGCATTGACTCAGTGCGGTATTCAGCCTCTCTGGTGTCAAGTCTGATTTTGGAAAAAAAAAAAAAAAAAAAAAATCCAAAA
Source organism: Poromitra crassiceps (assembly GCF_964638095.1). Taxonomy (NCBI): domain Eukaryota; kingdom Metazoa; phylum Chordata; class Actinopteri; order Beryciformes; family Melamphaidae; genus Poromitra; species Poromitra crassiceps. The sequence continues at coordinate 11,783 of NW_028150232.1, read as the reverse complement.
TCAGACAGAGTGTTGAGACCAGAGAGGCTAAGACCGCATTGACTCAGTGCGGTATTCAGCCTCTCTGGTGTCAAGTCTGATTTTGGAAAAAAAAAAAAAAGTCCAAAATCAGACAGAGTGTTGAGACCAGAGAGGCTAAGACCGCATTGACTCAGTGCGGTATGCAGCCTCTCTGGTGTCAAGTCTGATTTTGGAAAAAAAAAAAAAAAATCCAAAATCAGACAGAGTGTTGAGACCAGAGAGGCTAAGAGCGCATTGACTCAGTGCGGTATGCAGCCTCTCTGGTGTCAAGTCTGATTTTGGAAAAAAAAAAAAAAAAAAATCCAAAATCAGACAGAGTGTTGACACCAGAGAGGCTAAGACCGCATTGACTCAGTGCGGTATTCAGCCTCTCTGGTGTCAAGTCTGATTTTGGAAAAAAAAAAAAAAAATCCAAAATCAGACAGAGTGTTGAGACCAGAGAGGCTAAGAGCGCATTGACTCAGTGCGGTATTCAGCCTCTCTGGTGTCAAGTCTGATTTTGAAAAAAAAAAAAAAAAAAAAATCCAAAATCAGACAGAGTGTTGACACCAGAGAGGCTAAGACCGCATTGACTCAGTGCGGTATTCAGCCTCTCTGGTGTCAAGTCTGATTTTGGAAAAAAATAAAAATAAATCCAAAATCAGACAGAGTGTTGAGACCAGAGAGGCTAAGACCGCATTGACTCAGTGCGGTATTCAGCCTCTCTGGTGTCAAGTCTGATTTTGGAAAAAAAAAAAAAATCCAAAATCAGACAGAGTGTTGACACCAGAGAGGCTAAGACCGCATTGACTCAGTGCGGTATTCAGCCTCTCTGGTGTCAAGTCTGATTTTGGAAAAAAAAAAAAAAATCCAAAATCAGACAGAGTGTTGACACCAGAGAGGCTAAGACCGCATTGACTCAGTGCAGTATTCAGCCTCTCTGGTGTCAAGTCTGATTTTGGAAAAAAAAAAAAAAAATCCAAAATCAGACAGAGTGTTGAGACCAGAGAGGCTAAGAGCGCATTGACTCAGTGCGGTATGCAGCCTCTCTGGTGTCAAGTCTGATTTTGGAAAAAAAAAAAAAAAAAAATCCAAAATCAGACAGAGTGTTGAGACCAGAGAGGCTAAGACCGCATTGACTCAGTGCGGTATTCAGCCTCTCTGGTGTCAAGTCTGATTTTGGAAAAAAAAAAAAAAAAATCCAAAATCAGACAGAGTGTTGACACCAGAGAGGCTAAGACCGCATTGACTCAGTGCGGTATTCAGCCTCTCTGGTGTCAAGTCTGATTTTGGAAAAAAAAAAAAGACCAGAGAGGCTAAGACCGCATTGACTCAGTGCGGTATTCAGCCTCTCTGGTGTCAAGTCTGATTTTGGAAAAAAAAAAAAAAAAAAATCCAAAATCAGACAGAGTGTTGAGACCAGAGAGGCTAAGACCGCATTGACTCAGTGCGGTATTCAGCCTCTCTGGTGTCAAGTCTGATTTTGGAAAAAAAAAAAAAAAAATCCAAAATCAGACAGAGTGTTGACACCAGAGAGGCTAAGACCGCATTGACTCAGTGCGGTATTCAGCCTCTCTGGTGTCAAGTCTGATTTTGGAAAAAAAAAAAAAATCCAAAATCAGACAGAGTGTTGACACCAGAGAGGCTAAGACCGCATTGACTCAGTGCGGTATTCAGTCTCTCTGGTGTCAAGTCTGATTTTGGAAAAAAAAAAAAAAATCCAAAATCAGACAGAGTGTTGACACCAGAGAGGCTAAGACCGCATTGACTCAGTGCGGCATTCAGCCTCTCTGGTGTCAAGTCTGATTTTGGAAAAAAAAAAAAAAAATCCAAAATCAGACAGTGTTGAGACCAGAGAGGCTAAGACCGCATTGACTCAGTGCGGTATTCAGCCTCTCTGGTGTCAAGTCTGATTTTGGAAAAAAAAAAAAAAAAATCCAAAATCAGACAGAGTGTTGAGACCAGAGAGGCTAAGACCGCATTGACTCAGTGCGGTATTCAGCCTCTCTGGTGTCAAGTCTGATTTGAAAAAAAAAAAAAAAATCCAAAATCAGACAGAGTGTTGACACCAGAGAGGCTAAGACCGCATTGACTCAGTGCGGTATTCAGCCTCTCTGGTGTCAAGTCTGATTTTGGAAAAAAAAAAAAATCCAAAATCAGACAGAGTGTTGACACCAGAGAGGCTAAGACCGCATTGACTCAGTGCGGTATTCAGCCTCTCTGGTGTCAAGTCTGATTTTGGAAAAAAAAAAAAAAATCCAAAATCAGACAGAGTGTTGACACCAGAGAGGCTAAGACCGCATTGACTCAGTGCGGTATTCAGCCTCTCTGGTGTCAAGTCTGATTTTGGAAAAAAAAAAAAAAAAAAATCCAAAATCAGACAGAGTGTTGACACCAGAGAGGCTAAGACCGCATTGACTCAGTGCGGTATTCAGCCTCTCTGGTGTCAAGTCTGATTTTGGAAAAAAAAAAAAAAAATCCAAAATCAGACAGAGTGTTGACACCAGAGAGGCTAAGACCGCATTGACTCAGTGCGGTATTCAGCCTCTCTGGTGTCAAGTCTGATTTTGGAAAAAAAAAAAAAAAAATCCAAAATCAGACAGAGTGTTGAGACCAGAGAGGCTAAGACCGCATTGACTCAGTGCGGTATTCAGCCTCTCTGGTGTCAAGTCTGATTTTTGAAAAAAAAAAAAAAAAATCCAAAATCAGACAGAGTGTTGAGACCAGAGAGGCTAAGACCGCATTGACTCAGTGCGGTATTCAGCCTCTCTGGTGTCAAGTCTGATTTTGGAAAAAAAAAAAAAAAAATCCAAAATCAGACAGAGTGTTGAGACCAGAGAGGCTAAGACCGCATTGACTCAGTGCGGTATTCAGCCTCTCTGGTGTCAAGTCTGATTTTGGAAAAAAAAAAAAAAAATCCAAAATCAGACAGAGTGTTGACACCAGAGAGGCTAAGACCGCATTGACTCAGTGCGGTATTCAGCCTCTCTGGTGTCAAGTCTGATTTTGGAAAAAAAAAAAAAAAATCCAAAATCAGACAGAGTGTTGACACCAGAGAGGCTAAGACCGCATTGACTCAGTGCAGTATTCAGCCTCTCTAGTGTCAAGTCTGATTTTGGAAAAAAAAAAAAAAATCCAAAATCAGACAGAGTGCTGAGACCAGAGAGGCTAAGAGCGCATTGACTCAGTGCGGTATGCAGCCTCTCTGGTGTCAAGTCTGATTTAAAAAAAAAAAAAAAAAAAAATCCAAAATCAGACAGAGTGTTGAGACCAGAGAGGCTAAGACTGCATTGACTCAGTGCGGTATTCAGCCTCTCTGGTGTCAAGTCTGATTTTGGAAAAAAAAAAAAAAAAATCCAAAATCAGACAGAGTGTTGACACCAGAGAGGCTAAGACCGCATTGACTCAGTGCGGTATTCAGCCTCTCTGGTGTCAAGTCTGATTTTGGAAAAAAAAAAAAAAAAATCCAAAATCAGACAGAGTGTTGAGACCAGAGAGGCTAAGACCACATTGACTCAGTGCGGTATTCAGCCTCTCTGGTGTCAAGTCTGATTTTGGAAAAAAAAAAAAAATCCAAAATCAGACAGAGTGTTGACACCAGAGAGGCTAAGACCGCATTGACTCAGTGCGGTATTCACCCTCTCTGGTGTCAAGTCTGATTTTGGAAAAAAAAAAAAAAATCCAAAATCAGACAGAGTGTTGAGACCAGAGAGGCTAAGACCGCATTGACTCAGTGCGGTATGCAGCCTCTCTGGTGTCAAGTCTGATTTTGGAAAAAAAAAAAAAAAAATCCAAAATCAGACAGAGTGTTGAGACCAGAGAGGCTAAGAGCGCATTGACTCAGTGTGGTATGCAGCCTCTCTGGTGTCAAGTCTGATTTTGGAAAAAAAAAAAAAAAAAATCCAAAATCAGACAGAGTGTTGACACCAGAGAGGCTAAGACCGCATTGACTCAGTGCGGTATTCAGCCTCTCTGGTGTCAAGTCTGATTTTGGAAAAAAAAAAAAAAAATCCAAAATCAGACAGAGTGTTGAGACCAGAGAGGCTAAGAGCGCATTGACTCAGTGCGGTATGCAGCCTCTCTGGTGTCAAGTCTGATTTTGGAAAAAAAAAAAAAAAAAAAAATCCAAAATCAGACAGAGTGTTGAGACCAGAGAGGCTAAGACCGCATTGACTCAGTGCGGTATTCAGCCTCTCTGGTGTCAAGTCTGATTTTGGAAAAAAAAAAAAAAAAGACCAAAATCAGACAGAGTGTTGACACCAGAGAGGCTAAGACCGCATTGACTCAGTGCGGTATTCAGCCTCTCTGGTGTCAAGTCTGATTTTGAAAAAAAAAAAAAAAAAAAAATCCAAAATCAGACAGAGTGTTGACACCAGAGAGGCTAAGACCGCATTGACTCAGTGCGGTATTCAGCCTCTCTGGTGTCAAGTCTGATTTTGGAAAAAAATAAAAATAAATCCAAAATCAGACAGAGTGTTGAGACCAGAGAGGCTAAGACCGCATTGACTCAGTGCGGTATTCAGCCTCTCTGGTGTCAAGTCTGATTTTGGAAAAAAAAAAAAAATCCAAAATCAGACAGAGTGTTGACACCAGAGAGGCTAAGACCGCATTGACTCAGTGCGGTATTCAGCCTCTCTGGTGTCAAGTCTGATTTTGGAAAAAAAAAAAAAAAATCCAAAATCAGACAGAGTGTTGAGACCAGAGAGGCTAAGAGCGCATTGACTCAGTGCGGTATGCAGCCTCTCTGGTGTCAAGTCTGATTTTGGAAAAAAAAAAAAAAAAAAATCCAAAATCAGACAGAGTGTTGAGACCAGAGAGGCTAAGACCGCATTGACTCAGTGCGGTATGCAGCCTCTCTGGTGTCAAGTCTGATTTTGGAAAAAAAAAAAAAAAAAATCCAAAATCAGACAGAGTGTTGAGACCAGAGAGGCTAAGACCGCATTGACTCAGTGCGGTATTCAGCCTCTCTGGTGTCAAGTCTGATTTTGGAAAAAAAAAAAAAAAAATCCAAAATCAGACAGAGTGTTGACACCAGAGAGGCTAAGACCGCATTGACTCAGTGCGGTATTCAGCCTCTCTGGTGTCAAGTCTGATTTTGGAAAAAAAAAAAAAAAAAATCCAAAATCAGACAGAGTGTTGAGACCAGAGAGGCTAAGACCGCATTGACTCAGTGCGGTATTCAGCCTCTCTGGTGTCAAGTCTGATTTTGGAAAAAAAAAAAAAAAATCCAAAATCAGACAGAGTGTTGACACCAGAGAGGCTAAGACCGCATTGACTCAGTGCGGTATTCAGCCTCTCTGGTGTCAAGTCTGATTTTGGAAAAAAAAAAAAAATCCAAAATCAGACAGAGTGTTGACACCAGAGAGGCTAAGACCGCATTGACTCAGTGCGGTATTCAGTCTCTCTGGTGTCAAGTCTGATTTTGGAAAAAAAAAAAAAAAATCCAAAATCAGACAGAGTGTTGACACCAGAGAGGCTAAGACCGCATTGACTCAGTGCGGTATTCAGCCTCTCTGGTGTCAAGTCTGATTTTGGAAAAAAAAAAAAAAAATCCAAAATCAGACAGTGTTGAGACCAGAGAGGCTAAGACCGCATTGACTCAGTGCGGTATTCAGCCTCTCTGGTGTCAAGTCTGATTTTGGAAAAAAAAAAAAAAAATCCAAAATCAGACAGAGTGTTGAGACCAGAGAGGCTAAGACCGCATTGACTCAGTGCGGTATTCAGCCTCTCTGGTGTCAAGTCTGATTTGGAAAAAAAAAAAAAAATCCAAAATCAGACAGAGTGTTGACACCAGAGAGGCTAAGACCGCATTGACTCAGTGCGGTATTCAGCCTCTCTGGTGTCAAGTCTGATTTTGGAAAAAAAAAAAAAAATCCAAAATCAGACAGAGTGTTGACACCAGAGAGGCTAAGACTGCATTGACTCAGTGCGGTATTCAGCCTCTCTGGTGTCAAGTCTGATTTTGGAAAAAAAAAAAAAAAATCCAAAATCAGACAGAGTGTTGAGACCAGAGAGGCTAAGAGCGCATTGACTCAGTGCGGTATGCAGCCTCTCTGGTGTCAAGTCTGATTTTGGAAAAAAAAAAAAAAAAAATCCAAAATCAGACAGAGTGTTGACACCAGAGAGGCTAAGACCGCATTGACTCAGTGCGGTATTCAGCCTCTCTGGTGTCAAGTCTGATTTTGGGAGAAAAAAAAAAAAATCCAAAATCAGACAGAGTGTTGACACCAGAGAGGCTAAGACCGCATTGACTCAGTGCGGTATTCAGCCTCTCTGGTGTCAAGTCTGATTTTGGAAAAAAAAAAAAAATCCAAAATCAGACAGAGTGTTGACACCAGAGAGGCTAAGACCGCATTGACTCAGTGCGGTATTCAGCCTCTCTGGTGTCAAGTCTGATTTTGGAAAAAAAAAAAAAAATCCAAAATCAGACAGAGTGTTGACACCAGAGAGGCTAAGACCGCATTGACTCAGTGCGGTATTCAGCCTCTCTGGTGTCAAGTCTGATTTTGGAAAAAAAAAAAAAAAAAATCCAAAATCAGACAGAGTGTTGACACCAGAGAGGCTAAGACCGCATTGACTCAGTGCGGTATTCAGCCTCTCTGGTGTCAAGTCTGATTTTGGAAAAAAAAAAAAAAAATCCAAAATCAGACAGAGTGTTGACACCAGAGAGGCTAAGACCGCATTGACTCAGTGCGGTATTCAGCCTCTCTGGTGTCAAGTCTGATTTTGGAAAAAAAAAAAAAAAAATCCAAAATCAGACAGAGTGTTGAGACCAGAGAGGCTAAGACCGCATTGACTCAGTGCGGTATTCAGCCTCTCTGGTGTCAAGTCTGATTTTGGAGAAAAAAAAAAAAAAAATCCAAAATCAGACAGAGTGTTGAGACCAGAGAGGCTAAGACCGCATTGACTCAGTGCGGTATTCAGCCTCTCTGGTGTCAAGTCTGATTTTGGAAAAAAAAAAAAAAAATCCAAAATCAGACAGAGTGTTGAGACCAGAGAGGCTAAGACCGCATTGACTCAGTGCGGTATTCAGCCTCTCTGGTGTCAAGTCTGATTTTGGAAAAAAAAAAAAAAAATCCAAAATCAGACAGAGTGTTGACACCAGAGAGGCTAAGACCGCATTGACTCAGTGCGGTATTCAGCCTCTCTGGTGTCAAGTCTGATTTTGGAAAAAAAAAAAAAAAATCCAAAATCAGACAGAGTGTTGACACCAGAGAGGCTAAGACCGCATTGACTCAGTGCGGTATTCAGCCTCTCTGGTGTCAAGTCTGATTTTGGAAAAAAAAAAAAAAATCCAAAATCAGACAGAGTGTTGACACCAGAGAGGCTAAGACCGCATTGACTCAGTGCGGTATTCAGTCTCTCTGGTGTCAAGTCTGATTTTGGAAAAAAAAAAAAAAAATCCAAAATCAGACAGAGTGTTGACACCAGAGAGGCTAAGACCGCATTGACTCAGTGCGGTATTCAGCCTCTCTGGTGTCAAGTCTGATTTTGGAAAAAAAAAAAAAAAATCCAAAATCAGACAGTGTTGAGACCAGAGAGGCTAAGACCGCATTGACTCAGTGCGGTATTCAGCCTCTCTGGTGTCAAGTCTGATTTTGGAAAAAAAAAAAAAAAAATCCAAAATCAGACAGAGTGTTGACACCAGAGAGGCTAAGACCGCATTGACTCAGTGCGGTATTCAGCCTCTCTGGTGTCAAGTCTGATTTTGGAAAAAAAAAAAAAATCCAAAATCAGACAGAGTGTTGACACCAGAGAGGCTAAGACCGCATTGACTCAGTGCGGTATTCAGTCTCTCTGGTGTCAAGTCTGATTTTGGAAAAAAAAAAAAAAAATCCAAAATCAGACAGAGTGTTGACACCAGAGAGGCTAAGACCGCATTGACTCAGTGCGGTATTCAGCCTCTCTGGTGTCAAGTCTGATTTTGGAAAAAAAAAAAAAAAATCCAAAATCAGACAGTGTTGAGACCAGAGAGGCTAAGACCGCATTGACTCAGTGCGGTATTCAGCCTCTCTGGTGTCAAGTCTGATTTTGGAAAAAAAAAAAAAAAATCCAAAATCAGACAGAGTGTTGAGACCAGAGAGGCTAAGACCGCATTGACTCAGTGCGGTATTCAGCCTCTCTGGTGTCAAGTCTGATTTGGAAAAAAAAAAAAAAAATCCAAAATCAGACAGAGTGTTGACACCAGAGAGGCTAAGACCGCATTGACTCAGTGCGGTATTCAGCCTCTCTGGTGTCAAGTCTGATTTTGGAAAAAAAAAAAAAAATCCAAAATCAGACAGAGTGTTGACACCAGAGAGGCTAAGACTGCATTGACTCAGTGCGGTATTCAGCCTCTCTGGTGTCAAGTCTGATTTTGGAAAAAAAAAAAAAAAATCCAAAATCAGACAGAGTGTTGAGACCAGAGAGGCTAAGAGCGCATTGACTCAGTGCGGTATGCAGCCTCTCTGGTGTCAAGTCTGATTTTGGAAAAAAAAAAAAAAAAAATCCAAAATCAGACAGAGTGTTGACACCAGAGAGGCTAAGACCGCATTGACTCAGTGCGGTATTCAGCCTCTCTGGTGTCAAGTCTGATTTTGGGAGGAAAAAAAAAAAATCCAAAATCAGACAGAGTGTTGACACCAGAGAGGCTAAGACCGCATTGACTCAGTGCGGTATTCAGCCTCTCTGGTGTCAAGTCTGATTTTGGAAAAAAAAAAAAAATCCAAAATCAGACAGAGTGTTGACACCAGAGAGGCTAAGACCGCATTGACTCAGTGCGGTATTCAGCCTCTCTGGTGTCAAGTCTGATTTTGGAAAAAAAAAAAAAAATCCAAAATCAGACAGAGTGTTGACACCAGAGAGGCTAAGACCGCATTGACTCAGTGCGGTATTCAGCCTCTCTGGTGTCAAGTCTGATTTTGGAAAAAAAAAAAAAAAAAATCCAAAATCAGACAGAGTGTTGACACCAGAGAGGCTAAGACCGCATTGACTCAGTGCGGTATTCAGCCTCTCTGGTGTCAAGTCTGAGTTTGGAAAAAAAAAAAAAAAATCCAAAATCAGACAGAGTGTTGACACCAGAGAGGCTAAGACCGCATTGACTCAGTGCGGTATTCAGCCTCTCTGGTGTCAAGTCTGATTTTGGAAAAAAAAAAAAAAAAATCCAAAATCAGACAGAGTGTTGAGACCAGAGAGGCTAAGACCGCATTGACTCAGTGCGGTATTCAGCCTCTCTGGTGTCAAGTCTGATTTTGGAGAAAAAAAAAAAAAAAATCCAAAATCAGACAGAGTGTTGAGACCAGAGAGGCTAAGACCGCATTGACTCAGTGCGGTATTCAGCCTCTCTGGTGTCAAGTCTGATTTTGGAAAAAAAAAAAAAAAAATCCAAAATCAGACAGAGTGTTGAGACCAGAGAGGCTAAGACCGCATTGACTCAGTGCGGTATTCAGCCTCTCTGGTGTCAAGTCTGATTTTGGAAAAAAAAAAAAAAAATCCAAAATCAGACAGAGTGTTGACACCAGAGAGGCTAAGACCGCATTGACTCAGTGCGGTATTCAGCCTCTCTGGTGTCAAGTCTGATTTTGGAAAAAAAAAAAAAAAATCCAAAATCAGACAGAGTGTTGACACCAGAGAGGCTAAGACCGCATTGACTCAGTGCAGTATTCAGCCTCTCTAGTGTCAAGTCTGATTTTGGAAAAAAAAAAAAAAATCCAAAATCAGACAGAGTGCTGAGACCAGAGAGGCTAAGAGCGCATTGACTCAGTGCGGTATGCAGCCTCTCTGGTGTCAAGTCTGATTTAAAAAAAAAAAAAAAAAAAAATCCAAAATCAGACAGAGTGTTGAGACCAGAGAGGCTAAGACTGCATTGACTCAGTGCGGTATTCAGCCTCTCTGGTGTCAAGTCTGATTTTGGAAAAAAAAAAAAAAAAATCCAAAATCAGACAGAGTGTTGACACCAGAGAGGCTAAGACCGCATTGACTCAGTGCGGTATTCAGCCTCTCTGGTGTCAAGTCTGATTTTGGAAAAAAAAAAAAAAAAAATCCAAAATCAGACAGAGTGTTGAGACCAGAGAGGCTAAGACCGCATTGACTCAGTGCGGTATTCAGCCTCTCTGGTGTCAAGTCTGATTTTGGAAAAAAAAAAAAAAAAATCCAAAATCAGACAGAGTGTTGAGACCAGAGAGGCTAAGACCGCATTGACTCAGTGCGGTATTCAGCCTCTCTGGTGTCAAGTCTGATTTTGGAAAAAAAAAAAAAAAATCCAAAATCAGACAGAGTGTTGACACCAGAGAGGCTAAGACCGCATTGACTCAGTGCGGTATTCAGCCTCTCTGGTGTCAAGTCTGATTTTGGAAAAAAAAAAAAAAAATCCAAAATCAGACAGAGTGTTGACACCAGAGAGGCTAAGACCGCATTGACTCAGTGCAGTATTCAGCCTCTCTAGTGTGAAGTCTGATTTTGGAAAAAAAAAAAAAAATCCAAAATCAGACAGAGTGCTGAGACCAGAGAGGCTAAGAGCGCATTGACTCAGTGCGGTATGCAGCCTCTCTGGTGTCAAGTCTGATTTAAAAAAAAAAAAAAAAAAAAATCCAAAATCAGACAGAGTGTTGAGACCAGAGAGGCTAAGACTGCATTGACTCAGTGCGGTATTCAGCCTCTCTGGTGTCAAGTCTGATTTTGGAAAAAAAAAAAAAAAAATCCAAAATCAGACAGAGTGTTGACACCAGAGAGGCTAAGACCGCATTGACTCAGTGCGGTATTCAGCCTCTCTGGTGTCAAGTCTGATTTTGGAAAAAAAAAAAAAAAAATCCAAAATCAGACAGAGTGTTGAGACCAGAGAGGCTAAGACCGCATTGACTCAGTGCGGTATTCAGCCTCTCTGGTGTCAAGTCTGATTTTGGAAAAAAAAAAAAAATCCAAAATCAGACAGAGTGTTGACACCAGAGAGGCTAAGACCGCATTGACTCAGTGCGGTATTCAGCCTCTCTGGTGTCAAGTCTGATTTTGGAAAAAAAAAAAAAAATCCAAAATCAGACAGAGTGTTGAGACCAGAGAGGCTAAGACCGCATTGACTCAGTGCGGTATGCAGCCTCTCTGGTGTCAAGTCTGATTTTGGAAAAAAAAAAAAAAAATCCAAAATCAGACAGAGTGTTGAGACCAGAGAGGCTAAGAGCGCATTGACTCAGTGCGGTATGCAGCCTCTCTGGTGTCAAGTCTGATTTTGGAAAAAAAAAAAAAAAAATCCAAAATCAGACAGAGTTTTGACACCAGAGAGGCTAAGACCGCATTGACTCAGTGCGGTATTCAGCCTCTCTGGTGTCAAGTCTGATTTTGGAGAAAAAAAAAAAAAATCCAAAATCAGACAGAGTGTTGACACCAGAGAGGCTAAGACCGCATTGACTCAGTGCGGTATTCAGCCTCTCTGGTGTCAAGTCTGATTTTGGAAAAAAAAAAAAAAAATCCAAAATCAGACAGAGTGTTGAGACCAGAGAGGCTAAGAGCGCATTGACTCAGTGCGGTATGCAGCCTCTCTGGTGTCAAGTCTGATTTTGGAAAAAAAAAAAAAAAAAAAATCCAAAATCAGACAGAGTGTTGAGACCAGAGAGGCTAAGACCGCATTGACTCAGTGCGGTATTCAGCCTCTCTGGTGTCAAGTCTGATTTTGGAAAAAAAAAAAAAAAAAATCCAAAATCAGACAGAGTGTTGACACCAGAGAGGCTAAGACCGCATTGACTCAGTGCGGTATTCAGCCTCTCTGGTGTCAAGTCTGATTTTGAAAAAAAAAAAAAAAAAAAATCCAAAAT
>NW_028150233.1:0-5000 GCF_964638095.1 Poromitra crassiceps | reverse complement strand
TATGGCCCGAGACAAATCACATTAACGACGGTCACCTTTGTTGGCGAGGAAAAACTTTCGCACAGCTGAACTTTCGGGCGTTTCTTTTTGTGTCAGCAGCTTTGCTAGGCTCGCTTTATGTCTACTGCTGAAACATCAGTTTCAGCCACGCGCGCGAAGGCAGAGATATACAATGAGATCTCAGAGAGGTGAGGTGGCCCCCATCTTCATCCACTTTATAGTTGCCCTACAAAACAAAAACCACTGAAATATTTGACATGGGCCCGTCCGGGTAGTGTAGTTTTGGGGGTGTCTGGGTAGTGTAGTTTTGGGGGTGTCTGGGTAGTGTAGTTTTGTGGGCATCTGGGTAGTGTAGTTTTGGGGGTGTCTGGGTAGTGTAGTTTTGTGGGCGTCTGGGTAGTGTAGTTTTGTGGGCGTCTGGGTAGTGTAGTTTTGTGGGCGTCTGGGTAGTGTAGTTTTGTGGGCGTCTGGGTAGTGTAGAGGTCAAAGCAAGTCTAGTCGCTGCACTAGCGCCTCCTCTGGTCGGTGGGTGCACCTGTTCGGTGGAGGGGAACTGGGGGGGGGGGGGGGGGGCTAGCGTGATCCTCCCACGTGCTGCCACGTCCTCCTCGCTGTCAGGTGAAAAGAAGCGGCCTTGACGACTGCACGTGTATCGAAGGAAGCATGGTGCTAGTCTACAATTCTCCCCAGATCAGCAGAGGGGGTGGAGCAATGCCCGGCACAGCAAGGGGGATTGGCCAAGTACAGTTGGGGAGAAAAACAAAAAGAAAAAGAAAAAAAACCCTAACCCAAAAAATAAAGAATAAAGAAATATTTGAGATAATATTTAAGATGAAAGCTGTCACAGCAGCAGGCCGCGTCTCATCGTTAGCTTACGTGTAGCCGTGACTGGGCAGGCAGGAAGGTGATGACAGTGAAACCAGAGACACTGCTGACAACAGCTTTTAGCTCACTGCGTGACTCACTGTCTCTGCTCCGTGTCACCGCTCTGACCTCCTCGTCTTTACTGTACGTCCACAGAGGAGGAGTACACGCCGGCGCCGGCGGAGCCCGAGCTCGCAGCAGCGGCGCCCCCTGCTGCCGAGGAGGGCAGGGCGCAGTCTCCCTGTCGGCGGGCGGAGGAGGTGGCCGACTCTCTCCTGCACCTCGGACGCGTCTCCGACGCGGACGCCAGTCAGCGGGCCGTCGCCATGGAGACAGAGGAGGATGTCGCCGTGGCAGCCGAACGGGGTGACGAGGAGCGAGGAGAGCGGGAGGGGGGCGTGAACGAGGAGGAAGAGGAGGAGGTGGGAGGCAGAGGTGAAGAAGCCGTGGGGGAGGAGTCTGTTCTGCAGGAGCCAGCTGAAGAGGAGGAGCTGGAGGAGGAGGAGGAAGATGATTGTGAACATAGGAGCCAGCTTGTGAGAGAGGAGAGCTTGAACCACCAGTATCTCACTGAAGAGGCCCGTCATCGACAGACAGTGGTGGGTAGAGTACTGACAATCTATACTCAAGGAAAAGTGCAATTACTACCATAAACAATGACTCAAGTAAAAGTGAAAATTACCATTTTATAAAGTAAAAAAAAGGACTGGTTAATAAGTTGCTCAAAGTACAAGTTACATCCCATTTTTAGTATGTTTGTGTGCGAGCCAGTGCAAAGAAATAGGGAAAAAACTACACTTTTTTATGAAGTAGAGCAGGTAGGCTAATCAAACAAATAAGGATAGCATATTCACCTTATGTAGCCCCGCCCACTTGAACCATTGTGTCACGACTTCCTGTTCAAAAATGCCGGCTGTTTTACCTGCTCAAACTAGTCTGACTCACCTGGTCAAACCTAGTTTGACTCACATTATGAGTCAGACTAGGTTTATGAGTCACAGGAAGTGTAAACACATTCAAGAACTTCCGATTGTGTTTACACTTCCTGTTGTTCTCTCAAGCCAGACTGTGTCTTCTACATAAGGTGAATACAATTGAGATATGAACAATCTCCTGCTCTCTCTCAGTCTCTTCCTTTCTACCCCTCTCTCCCTCACCTCTCTTTCTCCATTTCCCGATATTCTGTCCCAAAGTGGACACATGCAGTGAAGTAAAAAGTACTGACTCAAAAATATACTCGAGTAAAGAATATGAAAAGTACTACGTTACTTTTTTACTCAACAGATCAAGGAAGAGGATGACGAGGAGGGAGATGAGGAGGAAGAGATGGGAGTGCCAGCACAGCAGAGACAGGACATCCCAGACGACGAAGAGGAGGAGGAGGATGAGGAGGAGGAAGAGCACGAGCAGGAGGTGAACCGGGTTCTGCCCGCTCCTGACGCGCCCACGGCCGTCCGCACCATCACCAGCACCGCAGCAGCTCAGGGAACGCACATAAAGACGGAGGACCACCACCACCGGGGGGTCAGCCCTCTGGACCACTACGGCGCCAACAGAGCCAGTCCGCTCCACAGGTACAACCCAATCCACACAGCCAGTCCGCTCCAGCAGCAGCAGCACTACAAGACCAGCCCCCCTCCTCTAAGCTACGGCTCCCACCGGACCAGCCCTCTGGAGGGCTACTTCCCCGTGCCGCGGGGCGGGGGGGACAGCTACAAGCTCCACAACAAGCCGCCGCGGTCCTCGGCCTCGGCCTCGGGCGACGTCATCGAGGTGCGCTCCGACCGCTCCGAGGAGAAGGAGTTCGACGACGACGACGGCGACGACGAGCGCGACGACGACGACGACGACGACGAGGAGGACAGCCTCTCGCAGCGCTCCACGGTGACGGACGAGTCGGAGATGCTGGACATGACGCGGGGGAACCTGGGGCTGCTGGAGCAGGCCATCGCCCTGAAGGCCGAGCAGGTGAAGCCGGCCGGGCCCAGGGAGCTGCTCCGCTCGCCGGACCTCCACCACCAGCGGTACTTCACCATGGACGACAGGCCCAAGCACCTGGACGCCATGCGCAAGAGCTACTTCAGCAAAGGTAGGAGAGGTTACAGAAAGTCAGCAGGAGTCCTAACATCTACTGTGTTTAAATATAGCATTTGAATATAGAGTTTTTACACAAAACTGATGCATTTGACCATAGTGGGGTACACGCAGCTTAGAGCAGTGGTTCCCAACCACCGGGCCGCGGACCGGTACCGCGGCCCGATACCGGGCCGCAACGAATTTGGTACCGGGCCGCGAGCCCGGTCCATTTTCTTTTTTTTTTTTCTTTTTTTTTTTTACAATTTCTTTTTTTACAAACTACAAACATAAATAAACGTCAACTTGAAACTATGTTTCAACTACCACACAGCCTATGATATTATAGCCTATATTACATTTTTCTTTTTTTTTTCTTATTAAAATTGACAACCGGTCCGCGGCACAAAAAAGGTTGGGAACCCCTGGCTTAGAGAACAGCATGTGCAAGTACAGAGTCAGCCTGGTCGTCCCAGAATAAAAATGTTGGCATTGTACGTTTCTGTAGTGCACACGGTGACCACTAAGGGCGCTGTGGTCGGCGTGCATGGCGGGCGTCAACGCTTTGTCCTCGGCGTGTTCAAAGTCGGCATTTCAACCGCAAATTTCTGTTATTTGTTATTTCCTGTCTCAAATTGACGTTGCGATTCTACTGGCCGAGGTTTGCAGACATGTAAAGTGATGTCAACGTTTTGTTTCAAATTCACGTTGTACGTACAGTATCCCTGATTTCACCAACATCAAATACAAACGTTCTATTCTGGCAATTAGGTTGACGACAGTATAATTTGACAGTATGATTTCACTCACAAATTGATTTGCACCGTGTATGAAATGTATGAAATACATATAAAACAGACACTAAACCAATGGAGTCACATCCTGGACATCATGTGTGGGAGACAGTGTGTCACATTGACATCATGTTTGGAAGAGGACAGTGTGTCATATCAGAGCACATTGGTACAAACAAACACCGTGTACCAAATAAACAGCGATGAGTCACGGAGCTCTCTTTAGAATCATCCGCTCCCCATTCGCTCCGACGAAGATGATGAAGTGGCCCCGCCTCCGTAGACTTCCAAGAAGAGGGAGGGGAGGGACGAAGTGCTCGAGCAGGAACACGAGAGAGTGACGACAACTCGGGGGCGAGAGACATAGGAAGAGAGAGCAAGAACGGCGCGAGAGAGAGAGAGAGAGAAGAGGGAGCTGCGAGCGGTTCCACACAATCAGCGCTGAAGTGCTTGTTTACGCGTGTGTTTGGCGGCTGGCACCTTGCCCACTTGTCATGCTCCTCCTCACACTGTAGAGCAGCACTATAGTAAGATGATGACGTGCTGCTGCTGCCGTGGCGGTGCTGCCCTCTCCTTGGCCTCCCTGCTCCCTCCTGTGGCGACGCTCCTGTTCTGCTCAACACTAATTAGGTGCTGCACGTCTCGTTAGCATTCAATTTGAAGGCCAACGGAGCATCGCGCAACAAGCCCCTCCCCCCTCGCCCCTTCCCCCCACCCCCCGCCCCCCATGCGATATCGATACCTCCACTAGGGGGCGGAGGAGAGGATAGAGCGCTCTTTAATTGTGTGTCAATGATAGTGGCGTGGTGATTGACTTCACTGTTCTTCTTCTGGCACCGGCATCCGGAAGAAGTAGTGTAGCGAGGGGGATTTAAAATGATGAAACCGCAACGACAGGATAAATGGGTGCATATTTGTTCATTTGTTTAACGTGGTAATAATAATAAATACAAAAAAAAGCGATCATTTCTCACACGTTTGATCGTGTTTAATCCCTGAAAACATTGAGAGAAATAACATGAATGCGTAAAACACCGTGTGCATTTTGCAGAGATACATAAAACATGAGGAAGTGATACAGATGGCTTTGCTTTTGTATAGTTGTCTAAAATATGTCTAGATTTCATGCTCGGCCGAGCAGACTGTCTGACTGTGTTAACCACTTGCCTTTGTCCCCCCTATTCATCCCCCTGTTCCCCTCCTCTCTTATCTCTCCTTCCACCTTTTCCGTACTTCTCATCCCTCCATCCCTCCTCTCCTCTCTCATCC
>NW_028150234.1:0-14121 GCF_964638095.1 Poromitra crassiceps | reverse complement strand
AAAGCTAATCATTATAATTAGGCCAAAGGAAGGAGGTCAGTCACTCGCCATAGGGACCCACACACAGAATTGTTTTTGATGTCGGGTGTCCGGGTAGTGCAGCAGGGCACAATTGGTCATGAATAGACTTTTAGGTAACACTTTACAATACTGTAACATAAAAATTGGGTAGTTACTCAGGAACGAGTCAGGAACGAACCATTAGTTCATGAATAGTTAATAGGTAGTTCCTTAATGGTAGTTACTTAAGAACTGACCATTAGTTACCATGTTAACGAACCAGTAAGTAATGATTACTTCCTTTAAAAAAAATGTTTTTCTTTCTCTAGTTCATGAGTAGTTACCTACCTGTTCAAACCTCAAACTCAAATCAACTCTCAATAACTGTCAAACTAGATGAATGACTTCAAAACCATCATCTAGTTTGACAGTTATTGAGAGTTGATTTGAGTTAATGAGTTATTAATTTGAGTTAGTGTGGACCAGTGATGTCACTGGTCCACACTTTAACACTCAATAACTGTCAAATTAAATGACAGACTTCAAAACAATTTACAGTTTTCTGATATACTACTGATGTTCTAATGATACAAAGCTGGTTGAAAATGGGCGGAGTGTTCCTTTAAGTAACTACCATTAAGGATATTTAAGGAACTACCATTAAGGGTCATTAAGGAACTACCCATTAACTACTCATGAACTAGCGAAATAAAAAATAAAATATATATATATTTTTAAGGAAGTAATCATTACTTACTGGTTCGTTAACATGGTAACTAATGGTCAGTTCCTAAGTAACTACCATTAAGGAACTACCTATGAACTATTCAGGAACTAATCATTAACTATTCATGAACTAATGGTTAGTTCCTGACTAGTTCCTCAATAACTACCCATTTTTTGTGTTACAGTATTGTAAAGTGTTACCGACTTTTAAATACTATCCCATCATTGCCTAGCGTAGACTCTGGCACACACAGCTTTACTTGGCCAACCATCTGGCACACGGGTAGAGGAACGTAAAACATAAAGAAAACTATTTGCAAATACTTTTGCAAGACGTGAAGAGCCATGCTGGTTTTGGTGCTTTTGTATCTACACACTTATACAGAAGTGAAACACTACAGTCCATTAGAGAAGGAATCTCTTGCACTTCAGCCCCTCCACAGCGGGAGGTCAGTGCTCTCAGAACAGGACTAAATACTAGAAACAGTTCAATGGGCCACTTCAAAAAGACTGAACCCAAACAGAGGACTGGAGCACACGATATCACTGGAAAATAGATTTAATAAGGTGCAATGACTGACGTTTCGGCATCTTCAGAGTCAAACAAAACTCTGACTCTGAAGAAGATGCTGTGAGCGCCAAAACGTCAGTCTTTACACCTTATTAAATCTATTTTCCAGTGTGCTGCAGGCCTCTCTTTGGGTTCAGTCTTTTTGAAGTGGCCCATTAAACTGTTTTTACTCCCATCCATTATGGCAGCATGGCTTCAAATCCCAAACTGCATTTGAATTAAATAGCGCCTCTATTGTTAGTATTTTGTCAGCCAAGAACCCCCCCACTATCCCTTTTATTATCCCTTTTGTAAGAGCAGGCAATTGTTCAAATTGTGGATATCTAATATTGGAATAAATTAATGCTTCAATTCTACTCAATTTTCTAACACAAATGTCAAGGAGTTATTGGCTAAATCCAGGAAGACTGTTCTGTAATCTTGCTTCAGAACTGTACTCAGGTTGAATATCATGAATGCATGATTTTTCTTTAACTTGAATTTAGAGTGTTGTAGGAATGGAGTGAGATTCTTGACCTTTGGCCGCTTGAAAGCCAATCAATCCCATTATATCATTATGAGAATGCATGCATGGGTATAATTATGGATAATTAAGGAAATAAGCAATCATTCTTCAACAGATACATTGATTTTGTCCAACAGCGATGATAAAAAAAAATCATTTTCCACCCCTAACTATCTTCCTAGAATTAAAATGAGAAGCCTTAAACAGTGCCTGGAGGCTGCAGTGGTGGAATCCTTCATTTTCAGGCAAGGAAAGAAATATATTGGCTATAGGCTATCACACGCTATTTATGCATAATGGCATATGAAAATGCTGAGCTTGGCTGTCCACTTCCTCCCCGCCCCTTCATATTATATGAGACCCTTGGGGGTAGGTGTGATAGATTTTTAATCTCTCTCTCCTTTGGAGCCTTTATAATGTATAGGGGTTCTAACCCCAAGGTATTCTGCACAGTTTATCATTAAACTAATCATTCAAGAATATCGTTGTTCAGCAGTTTGTGGGAGGCATGTGAGCGCAGCTGTGTTGTTCATAGGCAAGGCACACGTTTTCTCTCAACCCCGCATACCAGTAGAAAAACAGCTGGTATTCTTTGGACAGCGAGAACAAGCTGTGTTGAGGATTGACTTTTCATAGAGTGGCAATGGGGTTATAAGGGCAACACGAGCTTAAACATTATGAGCAGGATACTTGGAGTATACTGGAGGGTCACTGGTTTAAATCCCCACGCTAGCTCAGAAAATCTGTGCATGAAAAAGGAATAGACTAGAGAGCCAAAGTCACACCCACTTCCGGGGTAGGCATGAGCACCAAGTGATTTCATCCACCATTTATTTTCTCATAGACATTTTGTAGAATGCTTCTAAAAAAAACAGTTTTACTCAGTCAAACCAACCGATTCAGCAGAAGTCTTGCCTTGCCTCTGTACTGTAGTAGGCTACCATTATGAAAGCACAGATTTGCATGAGTCATTCTGCTGTCATTCTGTCTCCAGCAGCACATCAGGTCCCACATCATCCTAGCATCAAACTGTCTCCAGCAGCACATCAGGTCCCACATCATCCTAGCATTCTGTCTCCAGCAGCACATCAGGTCCCACATCATCCTAGCATTCTCTTTGAGTTGGAAAAAAAAAACCTCTTCCTACATTGTCAATTTCTGTTGCAGTGTTGAAAGCAACTGTCCCACAGCCCTTATTTTGGAACATCCAAACCCATTCAAACGGATGATGTTTCATACTGGAGCGTTCATCCAGTCGTGCCTTGTATTGTGCCTCACAGGAACGAGGTGGTTGTTGAGAAGATAGATGACCCCCTGGCAAACAAGATGCCAAGTCTCTGATAAAAAGCACTCGAGAGGACCATAAAGTAAAAGTCAACCAAAGGTTATCACAAAAAAAACCTTCCTTTTACAACCCCTAGGCTATATCCTCTCTCTCTCCCTCCCTCCCTCCCTCCCTCCCTCTCTCTCTCTCTCTCTCTCTCTCTCTCTCTCTCTCTCTCTCTCTCTCACACACACACACACACACACACACACACACACACACACACACACACACACACACACACACTCACTCACACACACACACACACACACACACACACACACACACACACACACACACACACACACACACACACACACACACACACACACACACACACACACACACACACACACACACACACACACACACACACACGTTGATTTTATCATTAGCTCTGGAAGAGATGTAAAAGCAAACCATTCCCATGGGGAAAACCAAGCAATATGACAAGCTATTTCCAAATGGATGGAAGTGCAGCCTTTAGGTTTGACATCATGAACTACCACAGTAGCCACCACACAGGGTCCCGATCTCAACCATTTCTCCAATAATTCACATTCATAACTCAGATATGCAGCGTGTGTGTGTGGCTGCATGATGAGTGGTTCTTCATTGAAGCAATAACGCCAGCAGAGGCTGTGCTTCCTCCTGATTTTAGAACAGCTAAAGAGGTGTTGTTAGGCACGAGGAGTGACTGAAGCCTCTGGGCTGTTCTAAAATCACTGTGACTTATTGCTTTCATAAGACAGCAGGAGGAATTAGAGAAATAAATCACTTATTTATAATTATATTAGAGATGAGATGAAACATTCTGATCCCCATAGGGGTAAAGTCGCCACAGCAGATAATGAAAATATGATATAAAGAATAGAGTAAATGGGGAGGTTTATATCAGGGGTGTCAAACATATGGCCCGCCAAAGGGTCCCATTCGGCCCACAAGATGATTTTGCAAAGTATGAAAATTGCAATGAAAAATCAAATTTTTCAAGCTCAGGATTTAGAACAAGTTACAATATCAAGTAGCCGATTCACTAAAATTTGGTCAACTATTTTCATTACCCTTGAATATAGAGAAGAATTGCACAGTTGCTGTCAATTGTAATGCACAGTTACAGACAGTAGATTTGATAGGATAGGCCTATAGCTGAGATAGCCCTATGTGAAAAGGTGTCCGTTAAAATGTACCTGTAGGCCTAAATCGTGTACCACTGGTGGTACACGGGGCTCCCTCCCTCTCATACTTTCATGGTACTTCTGAGGTGGTACGTACTGGTGTAAAAAGGTTGGTGGTACTTGGTGTAAAAAGGTTGAGAACCACTGCTTTACACTAAAAGAAACTGGGAAATTGAGAGGTATTGTTATTTATAGGTTATTATGCATTGATTTTCGTTGTCTGGCCCACTTGAGACCAAATTGGGTCCCATGTGGCCCGTTGACTAAAATGAGTTTGACATCCCTGGTTTATATGATGGTAATAATAATCATTCTTCTGTCAACCAAGTATAGCGAGGAGAAACACAAAGCAGACTAGACTCATTCCAAAACAAATGAATGTGGGGTTGATCTGTTTGAGAATACTAAAGGACAGAATGGGATGAAGGGTGATGCAGAATTTGTTTTCTGTTGGAGGTGCCGGTTAGCTTAGCCAGCAACTAGCAAGGTATCAGCTTTTTTACTAGAGCGAAGATAAAAATGATAGCTAGCTGCCAGCTCAAAACAGACACTGTGACCAGAACTCTTGTTTGTAGCTTGAGGATTCAGCAGTCGTTTTGGTTGCAGGTGCATATCTAAAATGCTGACGCCCACAATTGAACGTCCTCAACATTCACAAATGCCTTTGATGGCGGATACTGCGGTGTTACACTCAACTATGAACCCCATAATGATTTTGTTTCCCCTAACGGTCTAACTCGCCCGTGGGCACAGCCGTGCCATGGAGCTGTGCTATGGACCTTTTCTGATGGGAGATTGTTGCTTTTTTCTGCTTCCTGGTTTTGTTAGACAATCGTGGTCGATCCTGTACACCTTTAGACGTGCTGTACTATTTCACAAGGTGAGTAAGAGAGCCATCTATCACATGACCGTGAAAACACTTATTGCCGTCCGATGACGTCAATGGCGGGGGAAGCGTTGTCTCTTAAATGACGTTCTATGACGCCAATGGCGGAGAATGAGTTAACATGGATCACTGGCAAATGCTTTGGGATTCAACACATTAACATTGTTTTCCACGGTCGGAAAAAGTTGCCAGATTTCTCGCTAGTCACTTTTGAGAAATAAAGTGGCCAGGGGCATCTGAAAAGTCGCCAGGCGTTAAGTCTAATGGCAAAGTTACAAGTTGGCAAAACTGGCCATAAGTAGGCTAATGATTGAGTAGGATATTTTTTATCTGGATTTGATGCTATTTCAAGGGGGGGGGAGTCCTGTTCAGTATGACTTTAAATCAATTGTTACCCTATCCGTCAGCGTTTCAGTAAAGTGGAGAGGGATCAGCCATTCGGAACTGAGAACTGGAGCTAAGCTATCTGTTCATATAATATCGCTAAATTAATACTGGGAACTTTATTGCACAACATGCTCGTAAAGCGCCATTGGCACACCAATGGAAAGCGAAATGATCGACCCAAATAAGCGGCTGCTAGCCCCAGAAACTCGTGCCAGGCGGCAAAACTCACTGAATGAATTCTTTCTGATGTTTTCTTGTTTCTTTCTCGCGCCTCCCTGCCTGCCTGCCAACTGACATACTTTCTTTGACTTCAACAGCAGCACAGCGAGCGATGGGAGAGAGAGCAAGAGAGATGGTTTCAGCATCAAAAGACTGTCTTGGAGAGACTAGGGGAAATAGCCTACATTGACTCTTCGATGTGCTTTTTGATGCTGCCTTTCTGTTTTATTAACTCATTGACACACAGCAGCAGCAAAGAGTAGGCTATTAGCCTACTTCTCCCTTTACTCCCTCTCTCTTTCCCTCTATGCCTCTCATCTCTGAATAAACTCTGTCACTCACTATTGTCTCTCTCTCTCTCTCTCTCTCTCTCTCGTCTCTCATAATTTGCCCTTTATTTTGGACACATTTCTTTGTATCAGCTGCCAGGCACGTTTCCTGCAACAGGATTTACTGTACAATGATGGGCCCCTCCATTCCAACAACCAGGCTTTCCGTTGCGCACTCGAGTCTCTTGCCAATGAAGTTTCCTTGAAGAAGTAGCCTACACTGTAGGGGCTATATCTCCCAGTCATTCAACATAAAAGGGCTATTCCCCAAGTAGCCAATGCTATGGAGAATAACAGCCCTGTTGTGGATGACCCAGAAGCCACTCGTGTCCTGAGTTACATCCACTCGCTGTAGTAATCATGATCAAGGAAGAATGCACTCTTTGAGATAAAGAAAATAGAATATTGAAAAGTTTTTTGCTTTGTCCAACTGGAATGTGTTTCTCTACTAACGAGAGGCAGAACTAAACAAAAACAAGTGCAGATTCCACGGCACATTCCTGGTAAACCAAATAAAATGTAAATTTTCTGTAGCCTACATAATTTCTATTGGATATGTTTCACATTACCTAAAAAAAAATAAGCAGAGTAAATGGCGGAAGGAGATATAAAAAGGATTTCTGATGTATAATTTTCAATCTTCCATAGTTAGAAACCTGTTATTTGACACCAGAATCGTCCAAATCGCCCTGGACAGTGAAATTCAATGGTAAAAATGCACTTCCCCATTTCCGGGTGGTTGTGACTGAACTGATTCAATTATAATAATTTATGAGTCTGAAAACAA
This sequence comes from Poromitra crassiceps, assembly GCF_964638095.1. Classification (NCBI taxonomy): domain Eukaryota; kingdom Metazoa; phylum Chordata; class Actinopteri; order Beryciformes; family Melamphaidae; genus Poromitra; species Poromitra crassiceps. Next base: position 7,209 of record NW_028150234.1, on the reverse strand, counting down.
GTGAAGAAAATTTGGCAAATGGGGTGAAATAATTGAACTATTGTTTAAACTGACAATTGTTACTGACAATTTACTATTGTTTATTGTTTAAAAAAAATACACAAAAGACAATATCTTAACATAAATCTGATTCTCCTCGAATCCTTTTGTAGATAATATCACAGTTAATAATGGTTTACTTTGGAACAAGCTGCATTAGGAAACTGATGAAATGATCAAACCTGACTGTCACATTATTTTTTCGCCCCAATTGTTACGATTTTAAGACAGAATACGAGATTAAATGATTCCGACATCATTACAGCTCTTTGTGATTTATCCTGAAAGTCCTCACCGAACAGCGTGTTTGCATGAGAGAGAGAGAGAGAGAGAGAGAGAGCAATGCAAAGCAATCCCAGCCTGTCCTCCCATTTGTTCTCCCCATGACAGGAGCAATTCTATTCCCTCGGCTCATTATGATCAGAACAAAGTGAGCTGTGGCTGCCAGCGGGAGGAGAGAGATAGTGGATGAGTTTGGACAGAGATGTATCTTAGTTTTATATGTCGCACTCGCCACATATCTCCAAACGGTTGCCTCTGTCTCTCATATGACACTGGAATCGTTAAACAGATTCTCTGCACCAGAATGTCAAATATATTTCACACAGCATCAAAATGCTATTTTGCTATGCTAAATATGCTAACAGTGGAGGAGGAGAAGAGAGAAATTGGTGGTCATTTGGGAGAGTTTATTGGCTGTTCCATCATCAGAAATGGACGTCTGCTTATTGATGAAGTGGCCTTGTCATAATTGACAAACCCAAGTTGCCTCTTAGTTTGGAGGAGTGGCAGTGAGGGGACATGTGTGTCCCACGCACCTCCTTTCCTCGCCTCGGATCCTTTCCAGGGTCACATCATGTGCCTCATTTGGGGCCGGTGTCGGTGCAGATCTGCCTCGCCTTCAGAAATAGCTCGGCTAGGCATTTGATTGGCTGTCGGGCACGTGGTGGGATTAACGTGGGCAAAAGGGCCGACTGCTTTAGATTACAAGCTAACGTTAAGATACTGATGTTATCAGACAGGATAGACATTAAACATATGAATCAGGGTTAGGGTTAGGGGTTAGGGTTAGACCCTGTTGTGGCCCCCGAGCCGAGTACTTCCGGTACGGCCAGCCGAATCCGTAACCCGAGTAGAATCCGTACCTACACCGGCTGGCTTCTTATGCCTTCCCCAACAACAGGGTGTCACTAGTCTCGCAGTAGTCTCGCTGGCCAGCCTCCTCTCCCTTCCGTCCGAGGAGTCTGGCACCACGGATACAGGCAACTGGGATAAGCCCTCCCCTGCTCTACAGCTGCTCTCCCATTGGAACGACTGTTTCAGTGGCTGCCGGATGTCCGCTCCCGGCTTATTACAAACTCTGTCATTGGCTCCGACCATGTCAATCAGAGCGGTTTCTGCTCCCTCCTCCCTGTGTTTCACTGTAAATAGTGCCCTGCCGCCTCAGTGAAAACAACAACGCTAACTAGCTAGCAAGCTAACGGCAGAAACCTACACGCTAGCTCGTTGCTACACGCTGAAAACGGCTAATTGGATTGTTGGAAACTATTTTCCAAGCGCACTGCCGCTAAGCGCCACCCATCGCAATCCCACTATGGAGACCGGCGGCGCCAGACTCCTCGGACGGAAGGGAGAGGAGGCTGGCTAGCGAGACTAGTCTCGCAGACTCGCAGTAGCCAGTCATAAGTGGTTAGCGCCCGCCCCCCAAGACAAAAAAAGGATGTGTGACACTAGTCGTGTTTCCATTACCCTCATAAATGCGCAAAATCTAAATATCGCAATAGAAATTGGGTAATGGAAACACGTAAATTTCGAAAAACCTCCCAAATATCGCAAAACGTTTTTGCGCTCTCATGAGGTGGTTTTTCAGACGTGTCGATATAGCAGTTTATCGCAAAAGTGTAATGGAAACACTTTTTTCGCATTAGCACGTCATGTGACCCATTCTGCTTTGGAAAAGCAGCGAAAAATGAGGAAGAAACGGTTCGATAAGCCGTGGCAAAACCTCCGCAGCAATGGAAAACTTTGAAGCAACGCTAGCAGAAAGACGAGTGTTATGCAAAATAAATATAAAATAGATAATGTTTAATGGCAGAAATCGGTCCATGGTGACAGGCTGCCTGTGTGCGCGCATTTGGCACAGCGCGAGATAAGGGATGAAAAGCATGCACACACCGGTGCGGTGCGTGCTTCTGACTGAAGTGAATACAGTGACTGTGAGTAATACATTACACACGTTTCAGGTGCAGTGTTATAATTATAATAGCTACACAAAATTGTGATTATTGACCAAATCAGCCTTTTCCCCCCTCCATCTCTAAATCGGACCAGTTGTAGGCTATTAGGCTATTAGGCTTTTTTCCTCTGCCTGTCGCGCTCACTGCATTCACCGCAGCCAGCAACATTTTGCAACTAATTTTATTTTGAATTGATAATCAGGCTCGTTTATATGTGTTGTAACTTCATGTTGTGATTTGCATTGACCATTGGTTGGATTTGAGCATGCAGGGGACGGGATATGGGGCAGATCCACTGTGGCAGGCAGCTGCTGGTAGGCTAATGGGAATTGCCAACTTCAATGGAAACGCCTACAAGTCGCAATTGTACATTGTCGAAGTTGTAGAAATATCGCAATTATTTTGCGAAAAACTGTAATGGAAACACAGCTACTGACAGACATATGAAGTGACGAACCACGGACCTCGTGGGCGGTGCATTCGGAATGTGTGCATCAGCTAAATAGACCCCGGGTGAGATGACGTAACTTCCGTTACAGCCCAGCCAATCGGAGTCATCGGAAAAACATGATTCCGAGAGGGAAAATTCACGTGAACGGCCGCTCAAGTCGGAACAACAAGTTGGCAACTCTGTGAGAATTTTGGTACACGAGTTGCCGACTTGACGTCATATATGCAGAAAACATGGGCGGACAGGAGTGGATGTTTTGTTGATGTTAAGAAACTTTTTATGTAATTAGTGTATTTTGCATCAGCTATTTGCTCACATGTCATCATGTCGTTTAATATGGTATTACTGTTAGTTGCTGTCGTCCTAGAGTGACCTAGTTTACTTAGAAAACGTATATTTTGCGTGATAACAACTCAGGTAGGAGCAATATCAAGTTATCTGCATGGTGCGCCTCCACCAGTAACGTTACATTCCCACAGATATTGCTTGCAGACTAGTTCAAAACCACTAATATAAAGTTCCATATTGTTTCAGCCTATGTGGATAGCAAAATGACTGCCGTGGGACGTTGTTTCTATTTTTTGGGCGCTGGTTGCTATGGTTTCCATATTTCCGATCCTCCTGAAACTACAAGCACATGAACACCCGTGCGTCGGAAGAACGACTGGCCAACTCGGAAAATCAAACCATCCGAGGAGCACATGAATGCACGTTCAGACCCCGGGAGCGAGGCGTAACTTCAAAATGGCCACCATGGGAATAAAGCCTAGTGGGAGCTTTAGCAGCAGTGTTGAGGAGCTGAGCAATCGAGGCCTTATGACCCATGCAGAGCCAGAGGTAGTCGTTCAAAGCTGGGAACAATCTGAAATGAAACGTGGGGGAAATGAAGGAGACACGCCTTCCTCTTAACTCAAGTACTTCAACTATACTGTTGCTTATTGACCAGTAACCTCGTGTCACCAGGCTCTCTCAAAGGAGAGAGAGCCTCAAAGGAGTGAGGAGTTACTACAGGGAATTGATCATCCGCACTAAGACCCGCCCCCCAGTTGTATTTCCGGTGGTTCTTCCAGTGGTCTTTCCGCTTTGTCCACCATAGAAGGATGGTTTTGTGTTAGTTCATTTTATTTTTGTAGCTACATAGCTAGATAACGCGCATCACATTTATTTACGTTACTATGACGCCCTGTTTTCAGAGCAGAATTGTTTTGTTTTTTTGCCATTCCCGGCCCCAGACTAATTGACCATCAGTAAAAGACTGTGCTTGTGGCAGCTAGCCTGAGCCTCAAGATGTCGCTATTGTGTTATCATGTTTCTGCTCCCAGGATAGCCCATTGGGGGGGGAAAGTGTCACTGAATGTGTGTATACAGTATGTTGGGTGGGGTGTGTGTGTGTGATGACCGACTTCCAGAAAAATCTGGAAGGGGGGGGGGGACTGATGAAAAGAGCATAGGCTACTCGCTCACAAAACATTCTCTGGCAAAGAAGAAAATGAAGGATGATGGGAAAGACTTTGCATCTCCAAGTAACAGGTTTCCTCAGACAATATGCTAATAATAACTATATTAGTACAATGTGAACTATATCAATCTGAGCAAAAATGCATGAAAATACAATTGATAAGATGACATCAAATGGTTTATTGAGACATTGTTCTGCAGGATGCTGGGGAAATATTACTTTGTGCTTTATGCCCTCTGCTGGATGCCTCAAGTGTGTACAGTAATATGCAGGTACTGTATCCCCCCTCACCCCCCACACACACACACACCCCAACCAACCCCCACACCAAACACACACATGCGAGAGGCGTGCATGTGTGATTAATGCTCCCTGTTTCCAGACTTCTTGCTAATTAGGAGCTGCCTGTAACTCATACAGGCGGCCATGTGAAAGACATTTGTCTTAGCCTGTGTGTCGTAGAGCCATATACACAGTAATTACACATTGAATTAGGCTACTCCATGTTTATAGACTGTACTGTACAGGGGCCAATTTCAAGGACATGGTTTCTGCTCATTGATTCATTTCAATTACCTCTCTATTCCTCCTATTACCATCAGGGTTGAGGAGAGATTGCCTGCATGCGTTCAGCTACTAGCTTAACTATCACAAGGGCCTGGTTTCATGGTTGAACTGAATTCAAGTTTGACCAGTTTTTAACTTCATTCAATTCATAATTTGTATAGTGCTTTTGGATCTCTCATTATGGTAGCATTTACAATGTTATTATATTGCAACGAAACCGATGCATTTGTCTATAGCTTTTTGGTTGTCATATTTATCTCCATCCAGATATTCTGTATTCAGTTTACGAGCTAGCATGTTCATGGCAGCAGTTGGAGATATCAAGGCTTATTTTGCTGCCTTCATAAGAAGCTGTTTCGTGCCATTCGTTCTTATACTGTATAGTACTAGGAATCTAGGTAGAGACTCTGGAGATGATGCGCCATGGCTGCAGTTATGGAAATCGCCCACTCCGTGGGATCACAAAATCTTGACTGACAGACAGAGAGACAGACCGCCCACCCACCTAGGCGCCATCGTGCAACTGTGCGCCATCGGCTCATACTACATCACAGTTGCTCGAGAGACAACACTGATGACATCACAGCTGCCTGAGTGACATCACAGTTGCGCAATCACATCACTGATGACATCACAGTTGCTCGAGTGACATCACTGATGATATATCCCTTCCATCACAAATCATGACTGACACCACTACAGACACCACTACAGACAGAGCCCACTTAGCCTTGTGCAACTGTGCGCCATCGACTCAAACTACATCACAGTTGCTCGAGTGACATCACTGATGACATCACAACTCCTGAGTGACATCACAGCTGAGCAATCACAGTTACTCGAGTGACATCAATGATGACATCACAGTTGATCGAGTGACTTCACTGATGACGTCACAATTCTCAAGTGACGTCACTGATGACATCACTGATGACATCACAATCGTGACTGACACCACCACCACAGACACACTTTTTTTTAAATAGGCAAGACTTTCATAAAAGTCAAGTTAAAAAAAATGTATCACCCAAAATGTAGATAGCAGATTGTTTCTGTGAAAAGTGATACATGACTCAGCCTCTAAATTCACCTCTTGTGAATTTGCTGTAAGTTTGCAGCAGTGAACAAATAGCAAGGCTTTCACAGCATCAGAACGAGCCTGTCTGTGAAAAACAGCAGCATCTGACAGAGACGCCCACCGTTTCTTTATATAACACCTTTTTTATTACACCTATTTACCTTATGATGTTGCCAAGTAACTACATCCTGAGTGTTTGTGCGCGTGGGTGGGCGCACGTGCCTGTGTCTGTGTGTGGGTCCTTGCGTGTGCATGTGTGCGCGTGTGCGTGCCTGTGTGTGTGTGTGTGTGTGTGTGTGTGTATCGGTGGGTGACGAATGTTCTGAAATGCCATTACAGGCTCTAAAAGTGGGTTTGTAACAGCAGCTGGGGAAATGACTCCAAGGCCTCTTTACTCTCATGCAGGTAAGTGCTTGGAGAGGCACAGACAGGAAGGAAGGCACACGTACCACTGCTACACATTCATCCCTAATGCTGCTAATGTCTGCTGCCTTCCAAAGGGCAAAGCACGCACTCACAGCAGAGTGAGCCATTCACAGCCTTTTTCACATCAAGGACCCCTCATTTAGTCGGAATTAGAGTCACACGGACCCCCATTTGATGAGTCTCTCTCCGACATAAATCTGAGAATATTTTTTATTGTCCGATATGATTTTTGTCCAGAATTCCAAGACTATCTCTATATTGTAGGTAGAGAGATAATAGAGGAACTATCAAAAACAATCATTCCTCTTTAATTGTGTTAACGTCAAAAGAAATAATAGTGAAGTTTAACAATTCAGCAATTTGCTGGGCACCCCCTGGAACCCCCTCAAGGACCGTTGGTGCTCCCCGGAGCCCACATTGAGAACCACTGATGTGGGATAATGCAGTAATGCAATAAGAGGATGGGCTGTCTGCCTTGGTAAGACACATTTGTTTCCACTGTGTTTCTCTCTGTGTCTCTGTGTGTGTGTGTGTGTGTGTGTGTGTGTGTGTGTGTGTCTCTCTCTCTCTCTCTCTCTCTCTCTCTCTCTCTCTCTCTCTCTCTCTCTCTCTCTCTCTCTCTCTCTCTCTCTCTCTCTCTCTCTCTCTGAGCTGCTTAACTGATACATGTAGTACAGTAATCCCTTCTTAGCAAATGGGATTAATATTTAATTCAAGAAGAGCTTTTTATCAATACCTCCCCGTGCATTCATTGTTGGTCCTGTTTAGGCTGGCTTTGCCCGGGTCTGGTCAAGCTGAAGGAATGGTGAACCTGTATCCATCTGATAGATCGTGTGACCGATGGTTTCAAGAAGGCTGCCTGACGACAAACTGGAGTTCAACACTTTTTTTCCTTTCTTTTTTTAGATAAGGAGAATTCATCAGCACTACCTGATTGCTTATGGTGCACGCT
>NW_028150235.1:0-14139 GCF_964638095.1 Poromitra crassiceps | reverse complement strand
CCGGGGGCCACTTTCGTGAAATGATAGAAGGCCAGGGGCACAGTTAATAAACAATCAATATACATTTTTCTGTAGCGGATTGTAGGTTTTTGGGGTGTCAGCCGGAGTTTAGTCTGACAATGTTGCGCACACCGGATAGTTAGTTAGGTGAAGTACATACATAAGTGCCTGGGTAGCGAGCAGACGGTGGTATTCGACAATTTAGCAGCTAAATCATAGATTATTGAAAGATAGTCCATATTCCAGACTGAAATGCTATAAGTATTGGGCAGGAGTATTGGCCAGAATGACATGAACATTTGGACACTTATTCAGCGGGTATCTTGCATGTTGCGTTCAGGTGCACTGTAAAAAAAAAAAAGTTTTTTTTGCAATTCCATCGCGGGCCACACAGACACACACTCAAGCCAGTTGAGTATCACTGGCTTAATCTGTTCATGTTCTGGTGCCCCCCCCCTTTTTCTGTTCTCCCCCCCAACCGCCTTCAAGTGGAGGAGATGAAAGCCAGGTAGCGCTGGCTATTGTTCAGGCATCCAGCCAAGACTGTGGGGTGTACGGCTGCTCCATCAAGAATGAATATGGGACTGACATGACTGACTTCCTGCTCAGTGTAGACAGTAAGTTACGCCTGGTGAGATCGAGTTTGAAATCTACATCTAATATGATCAATGTATTCTTATGACTGGGTTTTCTGTGTTACAGTTCTGTCTGAGATACTACTAAGAGACGATTTGGAAGGTAAATCTTCCATTTAGCTCTGTACAATATCAGCCCTGTTTTTCTTTGCTGTACACACATACTAATTGAATTCATTGTTTTGCACCTTGTTAGTTGGAGAAGAGATAGAGATGACCCCACTGCTGTTCAGCAAAGGCCTGGGCGACTCCGGCTGCTGGGGTGACAAGTTCTTTGGCCGCATCATGACCGAGGCGTCGAACATCGGGGAGGGCTGCGCTCACAAAGCCAGCAGGGTGAGGGTCATCTACGGCCTGGATCCGGTCTTTGAATCCGGAAGCAACTGCGTCATCAAAGTCCAAAGCCCCATTGCCTATGGGACCAAAGAGGAGAGTCACCTTGTAGAGAGAAACCTAGAAATTACTAAGAAAGTGAGTAGTACATTTCATGTACGGTACATCTTTCAACACACACAACTATGAGCATTTTCTCTCTGGTGCTATAATGCAAGACAAACTTACATTCATTAGTTTTCCTAATGTACAAGCCATTTAGTAAATTGGTTTTGTGATATAATAACTTGTTGGTTGCCTCTTGGTGAAGAGCTGATACTGTACATTTGAATAGAGTGCCTAGTGCCTTGTTTATTATAATTATTACAGTAAATTCACCTGACATAATAACTCCTTTGTTTTGACAGGAGTGCAAAATCCAAAACATGATTCGGGAATACTGTAAAATATTTGCTGCTGAAGCGAGAGTTATTGATAACTTTGGCTTTTCACTAGAGTAAGTAACACAACTAATGAATATATCTGTGACAAAAGATATTCTATACACAAAAAATAAAAATACACACACACATATACTGTATATATATATATACACAGTATATGTGTGTGTGTGTATTTTTATTTATATATATATATACTGTATATGGATATATATATATATAACTGCTTGTGCTGATTCTCTCATTTTTGTGATACCCACAGGGTAAATCCTCAGTACCTGATGTACCGTCCTGCGAACTCTGTGCCTTATGCCACAGTGGAGGCTGATCTAAACGGCGTCTTCCTCAAGTATTGCATGATAGATGCTAAAGGCAGGCTGATCACCCAAACCATTTCTGAGGTGGAGCAGAAATGCTGCACCTTCCAGCACTGGATCCATCAGTGGACTCATGGCAATCTACTGGTCACTCAGCTGGAGGGTAAGATTCACAGACAATGTTATCAAGAAAGCCCTCTGGTGGTCTGCGAAGGTATTGCAAGGGGCTGATTTTTTTTTGGGGGGGGGGGGGGGGTTTACCCATTGCTGATGGACAGCTCCTTGAAAAGTGTAACAGTGAAAATGCTGCAACATGTTTCAGATGCTGTGTTAGTGACTGTGGAAAATAACAAGTGCTCAAAAAGTTTTGAGATTTTCAAGTGGGCCCTGAGTTGCAAAAGGTTGGGAACTGCTGCTGTAGAGGGATCAGAAATGTTAATGATCTTTTGTGTGTGTGTGTGTGTGTGTGTGTGTGTGTGTGTGTGTGTGTGTGTGTGTGCGTGCGTGTGTGCGTGTGTTTCATAGGTGTTGGAGCACAGCTTACCAATGTTAAAGTTGTGACCAAGTCCAAAGGGTTTGTATATTAATCAATACATGCAAACACCATGTGTGATGTTTGTTAGTAGAATGGTCTGAATCAAAAAATGTCCTCTGTATTTCAGATATCAAGGACTTACAGAGGATGGCTCTCCTCAAGTCTTTGAACAGTTCTCGGCCCACCATCAGTGCAACTACTACTGTGGGCTTCTGGGCCTGCGCCCCTTTAAGACCATGGACAGTCTGCAGCAACCCACCAAGATAAAGGGCTCCAGGAGCCCGCTGCTCAACCGCAAGCAGGGCACAGGCTCCAGCCCCCAGCTGCAGCGGAAAGGAACAAACAGCCCTCAGATGTCCAGAAAGGCAACTTCTAGTCCAAAGGTGACCAGAAAAGCTCAGGAAGCAGAGGACAATAAATCAGATGCCAAACCCAAACCTACAGAAACTCTTGACGTTGTCCAAATGAGGTAGAAAAACAAGGACTCAATCGAACATAATTTTGTTAAAAAAATGCTTTAAATGTTTTTATGTCGTAATTTGTTCTTTTAAGTTACAAAAGCCAGCATGAACTTGAACCACACATAACAGATGGGAATAGAATGAAAGAGAAGTTAGAGGTCATTGACTTCCCTACCTGGGTTATGTGAAATTACTGTGAACCTCTCAGTTGCTGTTACTACTGTAAAACCTCCATCCCCAGATAGCTAGTTAACTGCTGAGCTAAATGAGACGAATGGGTGGAACAACTGTCCCACTCCGTAACCATCTTAAAGCACAGGAAGAGCCCACAGAGCAAATCAGTGTTAAAACTCTGAGCATATAGGGTCATGCCGGTGGCTCATCTGGTAGAACGCGTACCACAAAGGCTTTGACTTTTGTGCGGCCGACCCGGGTTCGAATCCAACCCGTGGTCCTTTGCCGCATGTCATCCCCTCTCCCCACCCTTCCTGTGTGCCCACTGTCCTATCCGATAAAGGCAAAAATGGCCGAAAAATAATCTTAAAATCAACATTATACATATACCCATGTTTATATAAGTCTACACACCATCAGAGTTAATTTACCACTTTTGATCATTTTGAACAGCCGCCCCAGAGCCATATCAGCTGTAAAAGTGGACAGACAACACTCCAAAATAACATTTACAACTGGAAAATTTGCTGTGTAGTGCTGCTCATTTATTTTTAAAAGGAGTCAACATTTTAATATTTTGACTTAAACAATGGTGGAGGATGACACATAATCTCAACCACAGAACAGTTCCAGTGTGATGTATCTATATTAAAAGCTGCAAGGAGTGTATTGTCTGTTATGTACATCTGTGATGTACAGTATGTGTCGAGGGCATAACATGGTTTTTTTCTGGACAATATTTATGCTTAGCCAATTTCTTATGCTTATGAGGTATTTGCGTTATGTCCCAAAATAGCAGTTGTGTTCATGCTATGGGATTATAGCACCATTTTATGTCAAAAATGTTTGTGTGCACTTTTTTTGCCACTACTGTTTAGTAGTTTTTAAAGTACTTTGTTATTATAGGAGTTGTGTACATACTTCAAAAGTCGGTCAATCCCCTTACTTCAGTTTCTTGATGGATATGTTGTTGAATGTAACTGACAAAGCAGTGAGCTTTGACAAAGTAAGAGGTTTACACAAATAAACTGTAACTATGGAATGTTCATGTTCACTGACATGCAAACACATGAGCGTTCACAGCAACTGGAAAGCTACCGAATGAGTTCCACAGTTACCTAACACGCTGGACCTGACCCATGGACTATGGGATAAAGACACCCTGAAGAAAATAACCAGAAGTGTAGATTCAGGATTTTCAGAAGCCCATTGCTCACTAAAGACCTACATGTCACTCTTATCAGCAATAGCTGATACAGTATACCAGTGGTAACCATACCATTCAAATAACAAACACGCCCTTGTAAGCAGATCTGTGCAATTGTGCATTGTGTTACCTAGCTAGCATTCATTTGAACAAGCATGGTTAAATTCCAACAGGAAGAATTTCCCTTTGGCAAATAAGGAAGAACTGCTTTACAATTCGGTGCCTTAATGGATTCTTGGTTAATGGGTAAAAAAAAGTCCAAATACTCCCTCTGAATCAGCCACTAGTACAAATAGAGTTTAACTTCAAATACTATTTACTTATTTGTGAAAAACAACCAAATCAAAAATGAGAAATAGACAGTTGGTTTTTAAGGTAATCATACTGAACAGCAGATAGTGAAAACATAATGATGTAAACACCGTAATGTTGAGGCATGTTGTCACACCAATAAACTCTAACTCTAATGAAAGAGAAGTTAGAGGTCATTGACTTCCCTACCTGGGTTATGTGAAATTACTGTGAACCTCTCAGTTGCTGTTACTACTGTAAAACCTCCATCCCCAGATAGCTAGTCAACTGCTGAGCTAAATGAGACGAATACTAATAAGCAAGCGAATGAATGGGTGAGTGAGTTAAAAACAGAAATAAGTGTGTTTTCACTGTGCACTGTCAATCTTTCGTATGTTATGTGTTAACTGTGTTATTTATGTCAGCTGATTTTTTTTTAATAATAAAAGTATAAAACATTTGTGTCCAAGCACATTTTCATTTCCAGAGGTTTTCACATTTTTCAAAAAGTATAATTTAAAGTATACAATATGCATACAATAGTAATATTGTATGCATAATTATCAATGAAGATTGACATACAAAGCAGCCTAATTACATTTTTATTTCAAACATTTACATTCACCAGAATGTTGATTTCCAAAAACTTCCTGAGGTATATTCTTCTTTTGCCTCTTTGGCTTTGAATAAAAGGCAAATTAATTTACAATACAGTATATAAAAGACAAAGAGTTATTTAAAACGTGTGTGTAGTAGTAGTCTATACATTTTTATATTGACATTGACAGACATAAATGCATGGTAAGATAATTTAATTATAAAAACACACTACAGTTACCGGTATTCATATGAAGCGAGGAATCTGTGTCCTCCGCATATTTCGAGAACCGTTCATCTGATCAACTTCACACTTTAAATAAATAAAAATGTTGTAGGCCTATAGCATTTTTCGCTACAAGTTTACAAAGTGCTTTACAATACAGAATAGTCGAAATATAGTACAAGAAGACAGGGTTAGAAAAAAATGCTTTAAAGTACCAAATAACAGATACAGCCAGAACCAATTAAACAAAGTAGAGGTAACACATCGAAAAAGTATCGTAAACAGACAAAAGGAAAGAGCAGGGGAAGTGGAATAAAAAGCTATGAAAAGGCCGTAATAGAATGTTTTAAGCTGTGATTTAAAAGAAGACAGACTTCACTTGCCTGAAATGTGTTTTAGGAAGGGCGAGATACATAAAGGATTTTTTTCCCCAAAGGATGCTCTACTTACAAATTGGCCTATCAAAAAGACCACAACATTTAGTGAAATAATCAGTGACGTTTGCTACTGTGTCCCATGGTTGATCAAATGAGGTCCCATTGTTTGCGCTGCAAAAGAATATTTATGAGATTTACATATGGCGAGCCAAAATAGCTCCATATCATCTGTTGCATAAGAGCAAATATCTAATTGTGCAAATGTAAAAAAAAAAAAAAAAAAAACTTTAACCCTGTGTGTAACTGATGTCAATGATGCAACAAATATTTCAAAGCAACAGTGCATATCTGAGTCATTTTTGCTTCTTCATTTAGTGTGAAGTTTGCATGGCCTCAGAAATACAAAAGTGATCTTAGTCATACTTTGTAATGTAAACATCCAAGCTTACCTAGTGAAGAGGTCACCGCAGCAGGTTTGAATATTGCCGGTGTCGCTGAAAGCAGACGACCCATAAGACCTGAACTCCGCCACGCAGTCAAGAGGAGGAACAAAGAGGATCCCTGAGAAACAAACGTTACAGTTACAGTTACAGAGCAATAAGTAACCTCCATGCATTATTCACTTAAAGCACATACTGTAAAGCCAAAATACTCAAGATTTCAGAAAAGTCATTTTAAAAGGTCCTTACCTGCAACGCAAGCATTAATGAGAGACACGCAGGTCCCCGTGAACAAGGCTCTCAGCACTAAAGACGAGACTTGACTTCTTTTGGATGGGCATATAGAGGCTTTGATCAAAGAAATAGCAGGTAGACATGAAACATACAGATAGGGACCCTTCCATATTCTTTTCCTACTAAAACCATACGGTAAATGCATGTATCCTGGGACATGACACAAGCTTTAGGGTTGGCACAATACTCACACAAGCCTCCGATCATAATGCCCAATGAGCTGAAGTTGGCAAACCCACAAAGAGCGTAAGTGCAGATGATTTCTGATCGGACCTGTAACAGGCAAAACCAAATCCACGTGAAGGTAATGCACAGAATACCATGCCACACCCACACATCACATTATGCCCAGCATATTAGAACACAAACTTTTACTCACTGATAGCCATTGCAGTTTATCGTCAATATATTGATCAATTGTGCCATTGAGCCGGTTGTCCATCAGTGCTGACAGTTTCTCATAGGCCAGAAACTCGTTGAGGAAGAGCTTTGTGCCAATTAGCTCCGCCACAGTGAAAGACTCTTCATATGGTATTCCCATCATGAAGGCCACGGGCATGAACACATAAGAGCAGAGCATCTGTGTGCAAAAAGAGACATTCATGTGGATATTGTTTGATTCAATTGTTAAATGTACAGTATGGCTTACGCATACAAAATCAATCATTGGACGGTATAATTGAAATGTCACACTTCATCATCATCAGCATTTCTAAAAACATACCTGGAATGTGATTGAAGGATATCCTACCATCCCACCAAGCCATCTCAAAGATGCATTTATGAACTCCAGGATGGCGAGAAAGGCAATCAGATTGGCAGCAATGTTGGCAACAAGAACTATTGAAGCAGATGCCCCACTACTAGCAGCTTCCAGAATGTTCTGTTCATCACTAGGGAGTGGGAAAAAAACTTTGATGAAACACCACTGACATAAAAAAGATATATGGAACGAGCTATCCCATTGATTTTGGGCTCCCGTTTTGAGTTGAAATGGTGGCTGTCGCCATCTTGATTTTTCATCAGCAGAGTAGGAGGGAATGGGTTGACTCCTTGCGCAGCTCACGTGAGATGGGGGGGTTTCCCAGAGCCGCAGCTCCACCTGCTATTGGTCCGTGATCGGCAAGCTGTGCGATCACTGGCCAGGCGACCTGTCAATCACCCCCTTTTCTATCATCTATTTTACTCCAAGCGGGTGAGTTATTTAAAAAATTAGCCGCATACAGTTGTTATGAAAAGGTGAAATTAGCTATATAGACCAAAACCGTGTTAAGGACCAGGCTGTCAAGATGCTTAATCACTGTTACAAAGTGGGGCATTTTAACATGGGGATGAACGGAAACGACAGGACTTCTGAGCCCTGCCTCATGTGGCCATTCGAGGAATTACAGCTTTCAGGGTTACTTCCTGGTTCTTGTGGGAAAACCTTGTGCCTTGCCCACCACACACAAAGGTTAAAAAGAAACAAACAAACAAACAAACAAAAAACATGAAAGGAATGAGAAGGGAGAGAGCGCTATATACATACCCACAAGCCACTTTAATATTCTTGTCTGACTTGAACTTGCTCTCCTTAGTCTCGGGGTAAGACAGCTTGGCGATGGCCAAAGCACAAGGAGCAGCCATCACCGAGGCTGATATCAGGGAGCCTGCATCAATCTGGACAATATTAAGAAATGTCATCATTTACTTTATGATGGAGTTGGTGTAACGGTCAGCAGCAGACACAATATTTGATATTCCATGTGATGTGGAGATTTGGCATCCCATCGTGAAGTAATAATGTGCGGAAAAAGAGGAAAAACATTTTCCAACAAGGAGCCAGGTGCAACTTTTTGATGCAAGGGACAATTTGGATGTCCCTTGGATGTACGTGTAAACCACACTGTCTTCTGTTTTGTGTTCTTATGCTGTGTGTGATGTACGTGTAAACCACACTGTCTTCTGTTTTGATGTCTTTGCTGTGTGTGATGTACGTGTAAACCACACTGTCTTCTGTTTTGATGTCTTTGCTGTGTGTGATGTACATGTAAACCACACTGTCTTCTGTTTTGTGTTCTTATGCTGTGTGTGATGTACGTGTAAACCACACTGTCTTCTGTTTTGTGTTCTTATGCTGTGTGTGATGTACGTGTAAACCACACTGTCTTCTGTTTTGATGTCTTTGCTGTGTGTGATGTACGTGTAAACCACACTGTCTTCTGTTTTGTTTTCTTATGCTGTGTGTGATGTACGTGTAAACCACACTTTCTTCTGTTTTGTGTTCTTATGCTGTGTGTGATGTACGTGTAAACCACATGTCAGTGAAAATTATTGATTGATTGATCGATTGATTGTTGATCATTATTGTCTGTGTTCAGTGTCGGTGAGTGGCCTTCCCCATCGGGGATGTGCTGTAGTTCCAAAACATCATTAAAAAACATCATTAAGATGAATCATCTCTGCTTGCTGAGCTTCAAAGGCCTTCAGGCATGTGAGGGAGAGAACGTCCAGGTCTGCTTGACCAGAGTGAGAGTTGAATCCTCCTGATGAGGTGATGGAACTTTACAGCAGACTCCGGAGGGTGGGGGCCAGCCACTCCTCGTTATGAGATATAGATATGAGTTAGCTTTTGGGGGCACTTGTTCTGAAACTTCCAATCGAGTGTGACTCTCTGTATACAGACAGACCATTACTTGGAAATAAATCCTCCTTTGTTCATTTCAACGAGCAACTGATTAATTGTTTCAAACAACAAGCATTTTTTGCCATTACACACACTGTCTTGTTTTGTGTTCTTATGCTGTGTGTGATGTACGTGTAAACCACACTGTCTTCTGTTTTGTGTTCTTATGCTGTGTGTGATGTACGTGTGATGAGATAACAGCTTCAGCTCACCCCAAATGAGATGAACGCCCCCATCACACTCCCTGCGATTGTGGCAAATCCCCCGACCATAACAGCATGGACCTCCGATTCGGTCATGTCCTTCAAATAAGGTCGAATCAGCAGTGGCGCCTCGGTCTAAAAGGACATCAAACATTGTGAAGACGGGGCAACTAAGTAATCGTACATTTTATTTTCTATTGCTGCAGTTACTATGGATAGTATTGACAGTAGTATTCATCCTGCCGGCTGAAGCAAATGCAATAGAATGATTCCTGCTCATGAAAATGTTGGCAGACTGGGACTTCAAGATAACGCTATATCAAGCCTTGCCAATAATACCTGTCCAATAAAGATGTTTCCTGCAACACTCAAGGTCTCTGTGGATGAGGTTCCCATCGTTATCTGCATAACCCATGAGATCTGCGTGGACAAAAACACATGGCTCATAGTCAAAATATGTCACAGAAGAGATATGCATTGCAACACCCACCCAGGCTTACTGTAACACACATGATGCTGCTAAGTACACGGTTAAGGTTTAATGCTTCACCTTCAGGATGAGCCACTGCATTAACCCAAGAAAGTAAAGGACTGACATCACGCTACTGAAGAACACCACGATGGGCAGAGCCTGAGGAAGAAGACGTGAGACTAAAGTTAAACACGTCCAATTTCAATCGGTCGTCATCTCAATTTAAGAGCCCATATTTCACACATGATTATCACTCACGCACTCACTTGAAATGCAAAGATGTCGTTGATTAGATCTCCAAAAACAAACGATGACCCTGCTTTTGTGTAGTCAAGGAATATCTGAAATCATGAGAGGGAAATATTAGGATTGTTACTGCTGCTTCTGTCTGGATATCATTCGTTTATGACACACACAACTACTCATTTCTATTTCGCAATAGCAAGGCATGGGACTACAGCAAAGAATGACAGACAGTAGATGTTGAGTTATGATGTTGAGTGATGTTGAGTCATGTCTGACTGACTCAACAGTCAGACATGACTGACTGAATCACAAACAACGCCTTCATGAGGATACTTTGATCTGATAGAAGAGTAGAGTGCACGCACATCCAAAAGTCTATTTCAACAGATGCTGGAAAAAATGAAAAAACTTTAGAAGCATCCTAAGATGCAACGTTTTGACCCTCACGGGTCTTCATCAGGCAGTACCAGTACCAGTACTGCCAGATGAAGACCCGGGAGAGTCGAAATGTTGCATCTTTGTAATTAAAAACTCACCGTGGTTGCCTAAAGCTGCTGGTGGTTTAGATCTCCCAAATGTGAAATGGTATCAGGCAGCTGCACATTTAAGGTTTATGGCTGAGTGGCTGAGGGGAGACCAGTCCTCTATATGGCTAGATGTTGAAGCCGCTCAGTGTGATTGTCCGCTCAGAAACCTGTTATTTCTTAGAAACCTTGCTTCAGTAAAAAGCCTGTGTAAAAACCCAATTGTTATTAATACTCTAAAGGCATGGAAATTGGTTAGATCGATGGAGGGCCGAACCAAACTAACATCACCTCTTACTTCAATTCAGGGGAACCCTGACTTCCCTCCAGGTCTTAGTGACCTTGGTTTTAATATTTGGAAGGATAGGGGGCTACTAGTTTTAGGGGATTTATTTGATGGCCCTACCCTGATGTCCTTTAACCAGTTACAGCAAAAATATAATTTGTCACACCAAAATTTCTTTCGGTTTCTGCAGGTGAGGGACTTCATACTCCGGCGTACAACATTAACAACAAATATAGAAGCCTCTGAGGTCAAAAGGGTACTCTCACTTGGTCCAAGTAAATGTTTTATTGGTTTTCTTTATAGCTTATTAAGGTCTACCTCTACTCTGAACACTCTGGCCACCAAGCAGATATGGGAGAGGGACCTTGAGGTGGAGATTGATGACGAGGACTGGTGTGATATATTTGATAATGCCAAAAGAATTTCTGTGTGCAACAGACTGTGGTCGATGCAGCTAAGAATTATACATAGATTGCAAATATCACCCAGCCTTCGTCATAAAATGAATGCTAGCCTGTCTCCCCTCTGCCTTAAGTGTAAGATAGAGGTGGGAGATCACTCACTGCATATGGTCATGTCCTAAGATAGAACGATACTGGTCAGATATAGTGCAGCAGTTGAGTGTCATCTTTGGTGTGGAGTTGGACCCAGACCCTGTCAGCCTTATTCTTGGTCTTCCCCATAAGAAACTTGTTTATAAACATCACAAACGGCTATTTAATTTATTAACTTTTGCTGCTAGAAAAAATATTATTTTATTTTGGATTAAAGACAAACCTCCAACAAAGAGGAACTGGCACCAGATAATTATGCAGCTTATGCCTCTGGAGTTCATGACGTGTATGCTACACTCAACAACAAATGTCTTTTATAAAGTGCGGGAGCCCTACCTGAAATATATCGACCCTAACTTAGCAGAGACACTGACTATTGGATACCTCAACCGAAGTGATACTGCCACCTGAGTACTGCCTTTTGCCTTGAACATCTAATTTAATTTAATTTATTTTATCGTATTCTCATTCATCTGTCCATCCTTTTCTTCATTGTTGTCCACATCTATGTCTTTGTGAAGTGTTTAAGCTGCCCTGTCTTTTTGTTTTTGTTTTCTGTCTTTGTCATTGTCTTGTCTTGTAAAATTTGAAAATTGAATAAAAATATTATTGAAAAAAAACAAAAACTCACCGTGGGAACTTCTAAAACAGTGAGCGGATTTTTTTTTCCTTTTTCTTGATACTTTGATCTGATTCATGTCATACTGTATATGGGTCATGAGTAAGGCTGGATACACCATAATAAAAGTGGGTGTAACCATGAATGATCTGCTCAGTTCAAGAATATTGCCCTCTGGCAGTTCAGTACTAGTTCCCACAATAATACCTGCACTTGTGTTCCAAGCCATTCGAAAGCTATGAATCCTGGGTCTGTCCTTATAATGAAAAGGCCCAGACAGAACTGCAAGCCGAGCCCCCAAAAGACAGGCCTCCATGACACCTAAAAGAAAAGATTCAAAAACAAAAGGGGAAAAAATTTGATGAAGAATTTGACAATTTTACTTGCAAAAAAATATATGCAAAAGCGCATATCAGGGAGTCTCCATAAAACTGTGTGCCGGTACAAGGAAGTGCTCCTTGTAAACGTTAGGGTGAAAGAGGTGCAAGGCCAAATGATATCCAAAGTCTCAGGAAAACAGACAAGAGATCACTTGAGAGATAAGAGCAGAGTGTGTTTCGAAACAGGAGTTAACGGTAGGACTGGTTTGTGCTCAGATAGCGACTGGCCTCAAACTCACCTGTTTGCGATGAGCAGAGAAGAGGAAGATCAGCAGGAGGAATGCACACACACCCGCGAATGAGATCAGCTGCTCGGGTCGTCTGCTCGTGTCGATGACGAGCCACACCACGAGCAGGACCACAACCAACAAGATGAAAACCCTACGAACAGGCACGGGCGCGCACACACACACACACACACACACAACATAGACACAAACACACACACACACACACACACACACACAACATAGACACACACACACACACACACACACACACACACACACACACACACACACACACACACACACACACCCCACATTCACGTTCAATAGAGATTATATGGACACCTAAACAACTGTCATGTCAGCTAATTGCCATGTGAAGCCAATGCAAGTATTGATATAGCATCTACTCACCATTTCATCCATTTCAAGTTGGATCTGAAGCATCTTGCTACAGGTTTGAAACACTGGCTGATGCTATCTCCCTTGTAATGCTTCAAAAGATCGTAGGCTTTCGACACAACTGCCACACTGGTTAAGACCACAAGAGCAATGGCCCTCTGGAAATCCAATACACACGCAGCGATGAAGTAAGCCACATAACCTGCACAACAGAGATACAGTGTTTGATCAGATATGAACACACAACAGAGGGAAAATAATGTCCAAGGAGTCTCACATAATGCTTTACACACTTCTTAATTGGCTCATTACTTCTGCTTTGTAATATTGTCTTGCTTCATAAAAGATACAGAGTTGCAAAATAGCTTAACGCATGGTCAGACAAAAAGAATTACCTGCTCCAAGTATGCCCAGAATGATATATTTGAAGGTTTTTGAGTGATCCTTGATGTAATCCTCTGCGATGGTAAATGGCTTGGAAACGTGGCTGACATGCAGAACAAATTAGAGGTTAGTTGTCACTGTGTATTACCAAAAATGTATATAGCCTATATACAGTATACAGTATGCTATAGCTTTTTGGTGATTGTTTTTGTATACAATTAGGTTAAAAATCTAATTCTGCATAAAATATTTTCCCTTTTGGGAAATTCAAACTCTTGTCTTTATTTTATCCTGACAGATTCCATTGTCAGTAGCTTTTGTAGATGTTATAGTTTTATTGTCTGTTTTCTTTCTTTTTCTAAAATATGATAACATCTCAACCATGTGCACCATATCTCTGATATATAACAGTTCAGCATTTCAGCAATGCAGTGCACCCGCTGTGATAATTATTTGTAGTATGCACCTTCACATAATAGCATCACTAATTCTGTTACAGAAGACAATCACTTAAAATTGAGATGACAAACCTCAAGTATGATCCCAATCCCTTTTTAGACTCCTGCCTTTGGACGCCACTACTATCAGAGATAGAGGCAGCAGCGTCCTCCTAAAAATAAATAAAGAAAGAAAGAAAGAAAGAAATACATAAATAAATACATACATACATACATACATACATACATACTGTACATACAAATACGTACATACATATTCATTACATACATACATACATACATACATACGTACATACATACGTACATACATATTCATTACATACATACATACATACATACATACATACATACATACATACATACATACATACATACATACATACGTACGTACA
>NW_028150236.1:0-14146 GCF_964638095.1 Poromitra crassiceps | reverse complement strand
GTAGTGTGGTGTTTTTCCTCTAATGATGCTGCTGCATCTTCTTGTCTGAGATCAAAAAGACCCAGCTCTACCATTGTCACAACTTAGCATCAGCAGCAGGTAGTGTCAGCTCCACTCTATAGAGCTGAACAGTCACCTGACATTTCTTGCCCCGGAAGAGAGTTCCCCATTCATTTCTCCATAGACATTTCGGAAAAAAATCCTTATATAACGAGTTTTAAGGCTGGAACCAAGCTAACCCGTGACCTACTGAATCGTGACCATAAAACATTTCAGTTGGAGCAAAAACAAAAAATAAAGACAAAAAATAAAGAAAATCGAAAATTAAATTTATTCCCCCGTTTTGTTTTGTTTTGTTTTAGCTCCAACTGAAATGTTTTATGGTCACTCATGATTCAGTCAGTCATGGGTTGGCTTGATTCCAGCCTTAAAACTCGTAATAAGGATTTTTCGAAATCTCTATGGAGAAATGAATGGGGGAACTCTCTTCCGGGGCAAGAAACGTCATGTGACTGTTCAGCTCTATTTGTCTGCCTCTCCCTTGCTCTTTCTCCCTCTGTCTCAGGTTCTCATTATGTTTCTGTAGCTCTTGCTGTTTCTAATGATCTCCTATCCTATAATAAGAAAGAATGTGAAATGTGTCTGTCTGTCTGTCTGTCTGTCTGTCTGTCTGTCTGTCTGTCTGTCTGTGAGTGAGTGAGTGAGCAGAAATTGTGTTCGCCCACAGCTATGCCATTTTACGTGCGATTCGAGAGTGACCCAACGGAGCCGGATCTTTGAATTAGATAATTAGGGCCGACTAAAATGGGCAGAAATGGCGAATTAGAGGCCAAAATGACTCAAAGCAGGTTCAGCACCATGGAGAGATCCAGTGTAGAGGCGCCCACAGGTGAGCGGAGACGCAATCCTCCTGGCGTGTATTCCGCTACTCATTAGAAAGCAGCACGACCGTCTTTAGGAGTATTTTATCATAGATAACATTCCCAGGGATAAACATGCCCAGGGACAAACATGCCCAGGGATAAACATGCCCAGGGACAAACATGCCCAGGGACAAACATGCCCAGGGACAAACATGCCCAGTGATAAACATGCCCAGGGACAAACATGCCCAGGGACAAACATGCCCAGAGACAAACATGCCTAGAGATAAACATGCCCAGTGATAAACATGCCCAGAGACAAACATGCCTAGAGATAAACATGCCCAGGGACAAACATGCCAAGGGACAAACATGCCCAGGGACAAACATACTCATACATGCCCAGGGACAAACATGCCCAGGGATAAACATGCCCAGGGATAAACATGCCCAGGGACAAACATGCCAAGGGACAAACATGCAAGGGACAAACATGCCCAGGGACAAACATGCCCAGGGATAAACATGCCCAGGGATAAACATGCCCAGGGACAAACATGCCCAGGGATAAACATGCCCAGGGATAAACATGCCCAGGGTCAAACATGCCCAGGGATAAACATGCCCAGGGATAAACATGCCCAGGGACAAACATGCCCAGGGATAAACATGCCCAGGGATAAACATGCCCAGGGTCAAACATGCCCAGGGATAAACATGCCCAGGGATAAACATGCCCAGGGACAAACATGCCCAGGGATAAACATGCCCAGGGATAAACATGCCCAGGGACAAACATGCCCAGGGATAAACATGCCCAGGGACAAACATGCCCAGGGACAAACATGCCCAGGGACAAACATGCCCAGTGATAAACATGCCCAGGGACAAACATGCCCAGGGACAAACATGCCCAGAGACAAACATGCCTAGAGATAAACATGCCCAGTGATAAACATGCCCAGAGACAAACATGCCTAGAGATAAACATGCCCAGGGACAAACATGCCAAGGGACAAACATGCCCAGGGACAAACATACTCATACATGCCCAGGGACAAACATGCCCAGGGATAAACATGCCCAGGGATAAACATGCCCAGGGACAAACATGCCAAGGGACAAACATGCAAGGGACAAACATGCCCAGGGACAAACATGCCCAGGGATAAACATGCCCAGGGACAAACATGCCCAGGGATAAACATGCCCAGGGATAAACATGCCCAGGGTCAAACATGCCCAGGGATAAACATGCCCAGGGATAAACATGCCCAGGGTCAAACATGCCCAGGGACAAACATGCCCAGGGATATGGGATGGCATTGAAAACACAAATTGCAGTGTTTTGAAAATGTGATAGGAGTTCAGAAAGAACACTACCTTGAAGTCATCATATCCTTCCTTCCCTCCTTGCTTCCTGTATTGAGTGACTGAATAGTTTCTTACTGGCTGATTGTACTTCAGCTTGTGGCTCCATCATGTTCCTCTGTCTGCCCTCTTCTTGGGTCTATCTCTCAGCATATCATCAGGCCAGCTGGAATAATAGCAGCAGCCACCTCCAGCCAAAAGCAATAAGCCTGCCTGTTTCTAATACTCCTGCTGGAGAACAGTGTTATTACAATGATGCCTTCTCAAATGTGTGAGCGTGGCTGCTGGCGTTACAGATGGGGGCTGTTTTCTTAACCCTGCAACTAAAGGCTGCAGAGAGCAAGCTGATAACCCTGAAATGCATTTGCAAAAATGCCAGAAATGTTGCCCCAGACGACGTTGTGAAATTCTGTATTCATTCTGAAATGAAGTTCTTTTTGGCAGCACACTTTCTGACCTCACTGCTACACGGGATCGGGTTTTTTTTGCGAAACAATTGTGTTGAGATTAGCTTCGCTTGCTGGTTTTTGAGAAAAGGCACGAGAGAATTAATGGTGAAATAAAGTTTAGAGTGAAAGACAGTTTTGTTTTACCTTTGTTTGAACTCGATTTATCTTTGTTGAAAGGAAGTTGACATATACGACCTCCCTCCTCTCCAAAGTTGTATAACCAACATTTACGAGATTTATCAGTTTATTCACTGTCACATCTTATCTGCACTCCCAATAGGGCTGTGCGATATGGACAACAAATCATATCTCTATTTTATTTTTAATTAACATATTTCTTTGGTCCAAGACGTGAAATGTTCTTTTGTTTGACCAAGTATAGCTATTTTTATAAGCATGTTATGGAAACTATGGAAAAAATAAATGGCGGATGAAATCCCTTGGTTTGCATGCCTAACCCAGAAGTGGGCATGACTTTGGCTCTCTAGTCTAGAGAGTCAGACCATTTGGATGTTCTGGATTTGATGGTGGACAAGCTTGATAGAACCTTTTCTCTTGAAAGAAAACCATTGTTAGAAACTCCGTACATGATGGCCATCCTGATGGTCCTGTGCTTCTGCCACTGTACGTCTTCATAAGGGCAGTTGGCAGGCCGAGGTCACAGGGTCGTGGCCCAGCAGGAAAGCTGATCCTGCACCCTGGTGGTGGCTGTCGGAAGTAGAAGAAAATAGCAAGGAAAAGCTTTGACCTCTGGGTCCACGGGGTCATCTAAAAGAGTGTGACCTAGCAGCTGGCCAGTCTAGGCTCCATTTTGGATCTATACTGAGGATATGTGTTGAACGGCCAGCAGGGAACTACCAGATGTCCAGTTTATCTCAAGGGTTTTGCTGCAAATGCACTCATACTCTACTCAAATATCATAGAAGAAGAAATCTATATTGACTCATTAGCCATCTGTTGGGCTGTTTCTGTAGTGATGATTGACTAGTTACAATTCTGGTCTAATTTATTATTATTATTATTATTATTATTATTATTATTATTATTATTATTATTATTATTATTATTATTATTATTATTAGTGTTGTTATTATTATTTTTATTGTTGTTATTATTATTATTATTATATTATATTATTATTATTATTATTATTATTCACTGTTATTGAAGTATCATGTTAAAAGATTAGAGACACCCGTTCTTGTTGTCTTGCTCTGTGTCCTACATGGATATACAAAATAGCATTTTGGTGAAAGACACCGGCCTTTTCTCCTGTTCACCACCAGGGGGTGTGTATGTCTGTCTGTCTGTCTGTCTCAGGGCCGCTTGCATTGAGCCAGCTCTCTCTGCCCAGTGAGAGTGGTCCCTTGTTTAGCAACGATGCAGCTATTTAGCTAGTGCCTTGTTTGCATACCAAAACAAGAGTGTCTCTTTCGTCCCCTGGACACTTGGCCTGGACCGTCAACAGTAGCTCGTCCCCACTCTCTCCGCTTGCAAATCAAAGCGTCAATTTACCTGCGTCATAAATGACAGGTGGACTGCAAGGTTGCTGTTGTTTCTTGTCACTTTCTCACCTTTACACTCACTTCTTTTGCACCTTCTCTCTCTCTCTTTGCTCTCTCTCTTTTCACGCTCTCTCTCTCTCTCTCTCTCTCTCTCTTTTCACGCGCTCTCTCTCTCTCTCTCTCTCTCTCTCTCTCTCTCTCTGCCCCCTGAGGTTTCACTTACATTTCTACATGCCCAGACAGTTGCACACCACTCCAATTCACAAGTCTCTGTGTGCACTAACCCCACCTCACAAGTCCCTATATGCCCCTATATCGAGGCTGGAGGCTAAATAAATGACTATCCCCGACCAGAAGTACAAAGGAGCTGAGAGGTGTAACCATCAGAAGCTGCTGCTGCTGCTGCTTCCAGGAACCCGGAATATCTCCTATCAGCTGCTAAGAACATTTTCCATAACAACCTAACCTACCTCTGTGTCTCCAACCGTGTCCACTGTTTTTCAGTAGGGCTGCAACTACTAACGATTATTTTCATAATCGATTAATCTGTCGATTATTTTCTCGATTAATCGATTAGTTGTTTGGTCTATAAAATGTCAGAAAATGGTAGCAAATGACGATCAGTGTTTCCCAAAGTCCAAGATGACGCCCTCAAAGGTCTTGTCTTGTCCACAACTCAAAGATAATATCAGTTTACTGTCATACAGGCGTAAAGAAACCAGAAAATATTCACATTTAAGAAGCTGCAATCAGAGAATTTAGACCTTTTCTCTTAAAATTGTACTCGAAACGATTAACCGATTATCGAACTAGTTGTCGATTCATTTTCTGTCGATCGACTAATCGATGAATCGTTGCAGCTCTGTTTTTCTGTAAGTTATTTTTTAAAAGAAAGAGTTTGATATTTCACAAGACAAAATGAAATGTGTTTTTGGGATATATAATCATTAACAGGATATCCCTCCTGCTTGCTTCATGTTCCATTGTTTTCACTTGATGGATGAACAGTGTGAATAATAAGCAGAGCAGAAGGTTCCAGCGTTTGTTCTGAAATTCCCCCTGGTCTCACTTCACACTTGTGACTCACTCATAAGTCAGTGGTGTTGGAGGCGGAGCTGCTTGTGCTTTATGGTTCTCATCAGTGCTGATGGAGCTCAGTGGAGTTTAGGCTCTTCTCTGCCAGGCGATGTGATGTTCCACCATAAATCAGCTGCTCAGGCAGTGAGATGGGCAGATAAAGTAGCATGTGGCTCAGTTAATGCCAGTCTTATTATAATTTGAGAAGTGTGTGTGTGTGTGTGTGTGTGTGTGTGTGTGTGTGTGTGTGTGTGTGTGTGTGTGTGTAAAGAGCACCCGTGCGGGCGACCTGGCGGAGCTGGATTTTTTTAGTTAGGTGATTGCCCCGATTACCTAATGATGTGAGGTCATCAGTGATGATGTCATCGGTGATGTCATCCTTCCTGGCTGAGGGCCTGTGTCCACCTAGCGTCTTTTCCTCAGGTCCAGTGTCTTTTTTCAGTTGTTTCCAATGGGGGGAGAGCGTATGCGAGCGCACACGGACGTCTAGAGAAAGTGTGCAGCGCCCAGCGTCTATTTTCAGAGCGCTCCGCCGTTTTTGTGCGCCTGACTCCCAGCGCTCCCAGCTGAGAATAATTTAACTTTTCAGAAAGACGCTGGTGTCGGGTGCTATTTTTCTGGCAGCTAATCATATGGGAAAACTATCGCAACAGAGACAGAACGGCTCAATTGTGGGAGCAGATTGGCTAGACACTTAATATTTCTGGTGAGTGTTGTGCTTACTGCTTTTAATAACGTAGCCTACCTGTGTTGTTAGCTTGCTAGCTGTCAGCTATCAAGCTACTACCGCACTGAACTAACGTTAGTTTCAGACTGCTTCCTTGTATACTGTGCGCTGGGATCAGCGCTCCCCAGCGCACTCCCAGCGGTTAACAGTCGGAAAAAGACGCTAGGTGGACACAGGCCCTGAGGCTTTATAAAGTTCAGTGATGATGTCATCAGTGATGATGTCATGTTCCAGACCAGGGGGGCTCACAGGGGGGTCCCTACGGGTCCGCTAGTACTAGTTAGTTTGCGTTGTTATCAGACTCTGTTGGCACTGTGTTGTTAGACTGTTAAGTACCAGGGCCCAGTTGCACAAAGCACCTTAGGTTAAGATTTCCCTTAGAGTCAGAGTTAAGGTGTCCATGAAATAGAATCGGCTGCACAAAACACCCTTACATCTTCTCCATAAGGTTAAACATTTAAGGAAAACATAAGCACAAGATTTAAGGGTGTTTTGTGCAGCTGATTCTATTTTATGGACGCCTTAACTCTGACTCTTTAAGGGAAATCTTAACCTAAGGTGCTTTGTGCAACTGGGCCCAGATCGGCTGCCTTACAACCAGCTGGATTGGCCCAATGCACGTGGGCCTGGGCTGGTCTTTTTTAAATCCCCCAAAAGCTGAATAAAGTGATTCACCGTAAAGTGATTTTCTTAATGAATTTAACTGCAGTGAAAATTGTACATACAGGCTAATTACGAATTGCACTAGACAGTGACTTAAGTGTTGCATTACCGCCACCTACTGGATTGTTATATTAAAGCTACATAGTAATCCTGATAGTCAATGGATTCATTCCTTATACATCCATGAGTGAATGAGCCTGAGGGACATGAGGAGTGATGATTAGTTGGGTAACGGTCATTCTAGCAAAGAAACGATGGTACTGTGGAAGCTGTGCTCTAGGAGAACTCTAGGTCAGGGATACTCAACTTGCTTTGCCCGGGGGCCACTTTCGTGAAATGATAGAAGGCCAAGGGCCTGTTAATTAACAATCAATATACATTTTTCTGTAGTGGATTGTAGGTTTTTGGGGTGTCAGCCAGAGTTTAGTCTGACAATGTTGTGCATACCGGATAGTTAGTTAGGTTAAGTACATACATAAGTGCCTGGGTAGCGAGCAGACGGCGGTATTTGACAATTTAGCAGCTAAATCATAGATTATTGAAAGATATTCCATATTCCAGACTGAAATGCTATAACAGAAGTGGAGTATTGGCCAGAATGACATGAACATTTGGACACTTGGTATCTTGCATGTTGCGTTCAGGACAGGTGCACTGTACATTTTCTTTTTCTTTTTCTTTTTTTTGCAATTCCATCGCGGGCCACACAGGGGGCGCCCGCGGGCCGCATGTGGCCCGCGGGCCGCCAGTTGAGTATCACTGCTCTAGGTCACCTCATCAAAAGAGGCAAACTAAGAGCAGAAACATTTCAAATCAGCTGCAGTGAGATGGTTAGATGTGAAAGTGGCCTTCTTCTCCCACAGGCTCTCTCATCTCTAAATTTAAAATCTCAAACATGAGGAGTTGTGAGCAGCACTGTGAAAAGGTCTGACTGTCTCCTGTCCCGTCTACTGAGGACAGGTCTGTCTGTCTGTCTCCTGTCCCGTCTCCTGTCCTGTCTCCTGTCCCGTCTACTGAGGACAGGTTCTGTCTGTCTCCTGTCCCGTCTACTGAGGACAGGTCTGACTGTCTCCTGTCCCGTCTACTGAGGACAGGTCTGACTGTCTCCTGTCCCGTCTACTGAGGACAGGTTCCAAAAACCTGACATCATGTAATACCAAAGGTTGATGTTTCATGACATGACGTAAGTCTCTTCACAGATGTCTCCTATGATCATTATGGTCCCATAGCCTACTAGCCATTAGGGGTGGGGGGGAAATTCGATACACCATAGTATCGCGATATTTTGCCTGACGATATTGTATCGATATTTGGACGGCAAGTATCGGAAGAAAAAAAGAGAAAAAAATTGCAGGCCAGGCCACCAGCCACCTGCCCGAAGCGCCCGATGTTGCAGTCCGCGCCTGCAGTGGTGTATTGAGTCCAGAGAAGCTTAATAATGTAGCCTACATTTTGGGCCAAAACAAAACAAAAAAACACTGCATGTTTTACTTCCGGTGAGGTCAAGGAAAAGGTAGGAAAAGGAGTTAGACAATATATCGAAATATAGCAATATCCAATATATCGCAATATTCAATATATCGCGATATCGCAATACTATCGTATCGTGACTCAAGTATCGTTTTAGTATCGTATCGTGGGCATCTGGTGGTTCCCACCCCTACTAGCCATAGCATTGGCCTTCCAGCCTGTATGCAAACGTTTGACCATTGTGGATGAAATGTCTTTAGTTGTGATTGTGATTGTGCTGTGGATCTCTCAGGAGCGGTGTCCTGGATCAAGTCTGAATTTAATTGAATTGAATTGAACCCTATGAAGCAAAGCCGTGGAAGTTCTATCACGTCACACATTGGCAAAGAACTTGATGTTTTGCTCTTGAAGTTGGTCAGTTCACTTCTTGTAGATGGCCCGCTAGGTGTTTCCTACTGTGGGTTTAATCTGTTGGGATTTAGAGAGCTGTTAGTCTGGCCGGTATCTGATGCCAGCAGGGATACAGACGTATCATAACTGGTGATGAGCCACAGCCGCTAGAAACCTGACCTGAAGGACGAAAAGAACAGGAAGAAAAGTAGATTTTTTTTTTCACCGTTGTTATTTTTTGTTCTCGCTTAAACCAAGTGTTTTATGGTCACTCACAATTCTCTGGATCACGTGTTGGCTTCGAGCCTTAAGACTCGTTATATTTGGATTCATCGAAATGTCTATGGAGAAAATGGACACAGAACTTACTTCCGGGGCAAATTACGTCACGAAAAGTCACGTGCCTGTTGAGCGCTATAGCAGAGGTGGAACTATGACTCTGGAAAAGTTCCCGTCTCGTGCGAGCTGCACAAGGACCCCAAGATGGCCACAGGGCCTACAGTAGGCTTCCAAACGGAGGTCCAAAAACCAAGGTAGGCTTCGTCCATATTATTTACTGTCGATGGGTGGGCCCGATCTAGCTTTTCGAGTCCCAGGGGAGAAAATATGCGATTAAAATAAAAATATGCTATTTACAGGACATAAATGCATCGTTACCACATGCCCCTGTGGCCTCTGTTCCAGCTCCAGGCCGTTGCACGCCGCGTTCTAGCTCTAGTCTGTCTGCATCATTTTCAGACGTTTCTGTTCTGGTTGACGAGCTCAACATAAACCAAGCAGAAAATAAGATCCAGGTTGTACAAAAAACAACGTAATTCTCCTTTAACAGCTTTAACATTTTGTTTGAGCAAGGTCATTGAAAGTGACTGACTTATATGGACTGGATGTGTCTACCTAGAAGAGACGGTAGCTTCTTCTCCACCTCGGTGGCAACACTTGCATGCTAACTGCCCCAATTATAAACCAGTGCATGAGCAGATTTACAAACACACACACACACACACACACACACACACACGCACGCAGCAACACGCCCGTACGCGATATTGACGTGAGCGATATGCTACAGTACGCCCCGCGGGCGGCCCAGGTCCCAGTTTGGCGCCTTTGTCTCCATGCGAGCGCGAGCAGTTTTAGTAAGTGGACACCCCCTCCTTCATCTGACATGTCATGTGGAGGAGAGGAGAGAGGAGGCCCTCGCTGCATGTTTGTGGAGCCCAGCGACGCTCTGTTAACGCCAGTCTGGCAGCGGACGGTAACCCGACCGCACGAGGAGCTGACGCAGGGTGTGTAAATTAAACGCGCCTCCTCTACAGTACCACCCCCCCCTCCTCCTCCTCCCATCTCTGTCTCTATTCCTTTTCCGCTGATGTTTTCACCTCATGAAAAAAAAAAAAAAAAAAACGCGTGCGCGACGTCGGTGACGTCTTCCATTTGGAAATAGGACCGACGGTAATCTTTTGCGGTGTTTACCACCCTAAGTACAAGCGTAAGTGGAGAGGCAGTGTAGTGGCTGTGTGTGTGTGTGTGTGTGTGGCGGTGTGGGGCTGCAGTCTCAGACAGCTGATTGTAAAAGGCTGACACCCAATCTGGCTACCGTGCAGCTAGGAGCGGGGAGCGGGGGGCGGGGGTTGGGGGGGCGCGCACCACCCCAGTTTAGACGGATGGGTTAGCAGCAGCGAGCAGCGAGCGCTCGGGTCCCCCGGGCCCCCGGCAGCAGCAGCGGCGTCCCGCAAGGGTCAGTGCCAGGACCGCTTCGAAAATGTGCAAACCATAATCCCCCTCTGACATTAATAATTTCACATGGAGACAAGCAGGGGGCGACGTGGCGGTGGGCGGGTGGGTGGTGTTTTTTTTTTTTTTTTGGGCGGGGCGTCAATGTAAGCAAAGGTCTTTTTGGCTGGCCTTGTTTCATGCTGGCAGTGCTGATAGACACTAAAGCCATTACTCACGGCGCAGGCATCTCCAGAATGTATTCTTAGCCTCCTGTCTTCCTATCCGTCACTGCAGAAAGGTTGGAGGGTCAAAAAATAAAGAGGTAACCAGTCCACAGGGCTGTCTGCACCGCCGCTGTTTACCGGTGGAGGGGAGGGATATTTTAAACCCCCGGGAGAGAGCGCACATATTCTACCCCCTCGGTGGGCTTGACTGACCTTGGCCAGTGACAGAGCGGAGAGACAGGAGAGGAGCTAGAAGTTAGCTGCCGGCAGCTTCAGTAGAACCATTGATAGAAACGGATCAAGAGGCAAGGAGAAGAGAGGAGGAGGACGAAGACGAAGAGAGAATCAAAACTGCACCAGGAGTCAAAGAGCCTACAGAAGAGGAACTGAGCGAGGAACCGTCTCGAGGATCCAGGGGGAGGATAGGACCGGGGAAGGAGGACTCTTTAGGGGAGGAGAGAGGCAGCCAGGCTGAGCTGACTTCGCCCCCCCAGGGGAGGAGCTGCAGTAGCCGGCCAGGGCTGGTCCCCGGGCTGGCAGGGCTGGTCCTACTGCTTCTCCACCTCCATTCCTCCCAGCTCCTCTCATCATCATCATCATCATCATCCTCCTTCTTCTCCCTCTCGCCTTCGCCCCCTCAACCCAAGCTGCTGTGCAGTGATGATGAACTTCCAGGCAGAGCCCGTGAGGAATGCTCCCCAAGCGCTTCCCAAACCACCTCTCCTCCTCCTCCTCGACTGAGCGAGGAGCACTCCTCCTCCTCCTCCAGAGGTTGGTTAGCTCCACACGAGGACCTGGGCTGCAGCAGCAGCAGCAGTATAGACTGTCTGTCACCCTGCTGTCCTCTCTCACTCACTGGCTGAGTGCACCGAGAGGCTGAGGGCAGTTTTTATTTTAATTTATATTTATTTGTTCTGTCGTGAAACCGTAACAGTGGCAACCTTTGCTGTAGTAGCGCTGTGCAAGGACCAGCTCCACTCACCCAAGATGAGCCGCTGGTTGAAATGCACCTCCATGTACTTTGTAGGTATCCTTTCTTTCTTCTGTTTGTGGAACTGTTAGCAGAATCATCACCAAATGCATTTTTATGGATAGGATTTTGTGTGTGTGGGTTTTTGGTTCTTCAAGACTCGACTCAAATCGATCGAAAAGCTGTTTCTCAGTGTTAACCACATGTAACCCAGTGAAGGAATCCTCCTGGTTATGATATTATATAGCAACTGATTTATTACCTCGGAACAGTTTTGTACTTGACGTCGAGCGATTGTGCACTGCTAATTTCAGTTCTCCGTCATTTTGTTTTGTGGTTGAATCAGAGTGGAGCTTTCATGTAGTGCTTGATATATTGAGGAAGATGATGGCAAAAGCATGAACGTCGTCTTCCATCTGTTTTGGACCATCCAGTTTGAAGTTCTCACTCCAGCGTCTGTGTGCTGCTGCCCCAGAAGCTCATTCTTACCTTAATAAGAATACTCTGTTCCTAATGCTTTGTGTGTGGTGCAAAACGCTCGTGGGTATCTTTAGTGCTGCTGCACTACACCACATTCTTGGCCAAATTGATTTGAGGTCTAACTTGTCGTGACCTGTGAGTGTGTGAGTAACCTCACTATTATTTCACTTAGTAGTTAACCCATTGATACCTGATGCAGCATTTGCGTGTATATCCCTCATTTGTGTGTGTATCCCTTTAAGGCCGCGAACCGCGTTAACGCGGTTCGCGGTCTTAAAGGGATACACACACAAATGCTGCATCAGGTATCAACGGGTTAAGGGGAAGAAGTGGAAGCTCATGTGTTTTGGTCTGAGGAACCTTCATGCGTGCGTCTGACATCTGACCCTCCTCTCTCTCCTCCTCGTCAGAACACAGACTGGAACAAGTATGACGACCGGCTGATGAAGGCGGTGGAGCGCGGCGAGGTGGACAAGGTGGCCGCGGTCCTCAACAAGAAGGGCATCATCCCCACCAAGCTGGACGTGGAGGGGCGCTCTGCGTGAGTACACACACACACACACACACACACACGTGCACACACTCGCACGTGCATGCACGCACACACACACGTGCACACACTCGCACGTGCACACACTCACACGTGCACGCACGCACCCACACACATACGTGCACGCACACACACACACGTGCACACAGGGGCGTCATGCAAGCCAAAACTCTGGAGGGGGCGACATTGGGCGGTGACCAAAGGTCGCCAGGCAGCTAAACATTCTCAGAGGTGACCTAAGGTCTGAATAGATCTGCAATGATTCAATCAGTCTGCCCAGATAAAGTGTGCTGAATCCACTCATGACTGATTGATTTATCTATCAATCGATCCACTTAGCTATTTCAAAAATGTTGGCCATTTGAAGCCAGATTTAGAGGAATATCTCATTTTAAATTAACATTAGGATTAGACTGTTGTGATGTCATGATTCAGTTTTAGCCATCAATATTTTTGCTCCTTTTCTCATGAAGGTAAATCCTGTATATTTATTTGGAGATTTTGGTCAATTATTTGTGCTTTTATGGTTAAGTCACTCACGTCTACACTAGCTTCTACACCATGCAAGCCAAAACTCTGGAGGGGACGCCAGCTAAAGATTTCAGCAGTGACCTAAGGTCTGAATAGATCTGCAATGATTCAATCAATCTGCCCAGATAAAGTGTGCTGAATCCACTCATGACTGATTGATTTATCTATCAATTGGTCAATATGTTTATTTAGAGATGTTGGTCAATGATTTGTGCTTTTATGGTGAATCTTGCTTCACCCAAAATGTTATTCACATAAAAAGACTATGCTAATTATTTTTAAAGAACTGCATTTTGACCTGGAGATTTTTTGCTAAGTGTTTTGCTAACTACAGTATAACGTGATAGTGGTGGTAACAGCTCACTGCCATAACAGCTCTGGCTAACATTACAATGCTAACTTTAGCTGCATGGTACAAGTAGCCAACTAACTTGCTATGCAAACTATACCTATAGTAACTAGCAGCATTTCGGGGATTGATAATCTACTACTAATGACCGCCATGAATTTAGCTTTTTTTTCTTTTTTCTTAAAAAACTCAGTTTCATTGGGCATGACGCTTCTGCACACACACACACACACACACACACACACACACACACACACACACACACACACACACATACATACATACATACAAACAAACACACTATGACATATCCAGTCATTCAGATATGTGCAATATACGTATGCAATATGTACCTTTTGAAACGTTTGCATATATAGGCTACTTATGTAAACTCTTGCATGTACTAGTCTATAACCATGCCAGTTCTCTCTTGCTCGCTACGATCTACTATGCTGTGTTGAATAGTTGCATAACTAAAAATACTGACTATCTCTAATTCCAAGCATTTCCGCGGTGTCCCCAGCATACACTCCTCGTGACCCGCTTGCCCAGATTATGCCTTTACAGATGGGTTATTCCTCTAGAACGAGGTCAGTCGTATTCAGTTTCACCTCTGACCTCCTTCAATGACATCACCCCCCCCCCCCGCCCCCCAAGAACAACAACAACAACAACAACAACAATCTCGTTGCCATGGAGACCCCTGCCAGAACCCCAGTTTCAGAACGCCGCCTTCATCCCAATAGCCCTACACATGGATCCCATTACAGTTGTGTCTCATTACGTGTCCCTTATTTATTTGCAGAAATTC
>NW_028150237.1:7500-14191 GCF_964638095.1 Poromitra crassiceps | reverse complement strand
GAAGTGGTCAGCAGCTCTCCTAGAAAACAAGTGGAAGCTCTGTCTCGGTTGGCTTGCTTTTAAGAAAGTAAAGAGAGGAAATAAAGAGCGAGTGTTTGATGCAGCAAATTGAAGTTGCTCACAGGAGCAGAGGAACAGAGCCACTTAGAGCTGCTGTCTAAATGTTTCTGCTGTGGTTGAAGCGGGTTACCCTATTTGTTTTCTCTGATGGGGACTAATGTCACATGGGGGCACGGTGGCACAGTGGGAGAGTTCTTGAATCCCACTCTCGCTGCACAGCAAGAAGGTCCTGGGTTTGATTGTCGTCTGGGATGCTGTTGGCACCGGGGGTGTGTCTCCCCATGCCTTCGGTGCCTGGTGACCAGGTGGGTTATCTCATGAAAAGGGCCTTTCTGTGTGGAGTTTGCATGTTCTCCATGTGCTCCCCAGGGGGTTCCTCCATATAACATCAATATGGACCCCCCACTAAACCAGCGACATTTGGAAGAAGTTGGTCCCCGGCGCTTCACTGCAGCTGCCCACCGCTCCTGGCCGTCCCATGGAGGATGGGAAAAATGTGGAGGACAGATTTCGTGGTGCCTTTAAGCGTGTGCGTGTGTGTGTGTGTGTGTGTGTGTGTGTGTGTGTGTGTGTGTGTGTGTGTGTGTGTGTGTGTGTGTGTGTGCGTGTGTGTGTGCGCATCGGCGAATCGGCTATTGGCCGATTAATTGGCTATCGGCTTTTTCCTGCTCCAAACTATCGTTATTATATCGGTATCTGTATTTTTCTCTATCGGTCTACCTCTAATACGGGACATTGACGTGGCTTATGGCTTTTCCCACAGTTCTGGTATGTCCACCCTGCTATTCACAACGTGGACTTCTTCAGTGTGTGATAGGCCAAGTTGGTGTCGCTGTTCATTTCCTGCTGATAGAGCTTCATATTCTCATCCCTCTGTGAGTACGTCAGCTAAAGAATAACCTTGGGGCTTGTTGCAGTGAAGGTCATTCCTGGGAGCATCATGGGAGCAATAATAAATGAGCTCAATCAGAGGCTCATTAAGCTCTTCATCAGTAAACAGACATTTTTGCATTAAGGTTCTAGCTCTGGTCCCAAAATCATCCATGCTCTCATCTGCTTTCTGTCTGTATCAGGTGTAGCCTATGGATCCTAAAGTTCACATTTAACTTTAGCTGCCCCTCAAAGACATTCCAGGCACTTTCTTTTGGTCTTCACTGAGTCCACTAGCATTCAGACGTTTTAGTCCACCATCTCCAATGCCACGGCCCACGATATATTTCCTCATCTTCCAGGTAAAGAAACATTCTTTGTTTGAACAGTGAAATAGCCTCAGTCAGAGCCGGGTCGGCCCAATTCAATATTGGCTAGTGCGATGCCATTATTTCTGCACATAAGAGCTTAGCTCCCGCTAGCTAACAACATGCACCTGCAGCTCCAAACGGCAACAGTAATTATCCTCGGACAATCAGCTGTTTATATCTCGTCGGGCACGGAGCGGTTAGCTCTCGCTGTTCATAGGCAGTACTTTTCCGCTGCCACCATGAAGTATTATTGATGACAATATAGAGTCTATATGGTCTATATTATAGACCACCAAAGTAGATTGAACTTGAGCATTTACTTAACATGCCTGACTGGCAGAGATGGGAAAAGTACACACATTCTTTACTTAAGTAGAAGTACAGTTACTTGTGTAAAAAAAAAACATATCCTCCAACTCATATGATCAATGATGTCGTATCACTGCAATACGACCATATACCACGTCTGCTAGACTAGCGCCCCTCAGTAGCAGAGAAAAGGTACTACGCCACTGTCCACCCAACGTGCTATCAGTTCATAATTGTCCATACTGTCACTCAGACCCAATTGTCTGAGTTTCTGCAAAAGCATCCCTCAGTATTGTATCGATCTCTGTTCCAGATACGTCCACCACGTCCAGGAACCTCTTAGCAGCGTCAAGCACCATCTCAATCCTCTCTGTCTTCCTACTCAAACTAGCAGCACAGTTTATAACCATGGCGATGAAAACCAGGAATCGCTTCTTGTCCATGCAGATCACATTACTCTGGTTACTTTTGCCCTTTTCCTTCTCCGGTTCTTTTTGCTCTAGTTCTTTCTTTCTCAGTAAAGTACAGATAGCCTACCTGAAAATCCTACTTAAAGGCCGGCTTTACCGTGGGGAATATGAATATATATTAATTCTTAAAAAATCTTAAATTTCGAATCCATTGAAATTTTTGGAATTGCTTGTTCACAGCCAGAGAAAAAAAAAAAAAGGGCCAGGTGACGCGTTTCGACGCGAAACGCGTCACCTGGCCCCATTTTTTTTTTTTTTTTTTTTTTTTTTTTTTTTTTTTTTTTCTCTGGCTGTGAACAAGCAATTTCAAAAATTTCAACGGATTCGAAATTTAAGATTTTTTAAGAATTAATATATATTCATATTCCCCACGGTAAAGCCGGCCTTTAAGTACAGTAACAAAGTATTTATACTTGAGTTACTTCTCATCTCTGCTGACTGGTAACGTTAGCTTCGCATCACGTTTACTTCGGTGTCAACATATCACTCAGCGCTGCGCAGCGCACACTATACAGGTCTCAAAGGCAGATCACAACACTTTGGGGATTGCTGTTGTCTCCATCCTGAGCACATGCCCACTCCAGGTGGCACGATTACGAGTGGCACCATGCTAATGTCTCAACTTGGCGCTCTGCTGCACACCAGCCAGAGAGACAGAGAGAGAGAGAGAGAGAGAGAGACAGAGACAGAGAGAGAGAGAGAGAGAGAGAGAGAGAGAGAGAGAGAACACATGTGAGTATCGGAGGAGAAACAGTCTTGTCTTTTCATTTCCTCCTCTCCTGCAGGTCTTGCCCTGTGACATCACAGATCCTGTCTCATGGTGGATCAGATTCAGCAGCACGGATTAGATGAAGCTCATATCTAGGCTGGCCGACTCACCGTCCTTGAGTGATGCTGTGCCGTCAAGGGGAGCCTGCCTGCCTGGGTATGTGGTCAAGGAGGCCTGGATCCAAATTGGATTTTTACTCAGATGGAGATAAATCTGAAATGAAGAACCTGCGCCGATACTTTACCCTCTCTTTGCCTCAGCCTCCTCATTTCCTCTGTGACTCAAAACACTAGCATGTCTTTTTCCTTCAACATATTACCTCGGCTTTTACATTTTCATATGTCAGCATTTTCATTTAGTGGTTATATATCCCTGTGTGTAGGCTCCATGCTCTGATATGTATTGCCTCTCCTACTTATCTGTGGCTCCTCCCTCCCAGCCTCCTTTACGTTCTCCACATCTGTTGTCGAGTTAACCTTTTTGCTGTCAACACCTTGCAGGCAGCCCTTCATAACTCCACCCCATCCCAATTACACTCCGCCTCTTTTCTGACTCCTGCATTAGCTTCTCTGACCTCTATTCCACATACAGCTGTGCTGTGTGAATGGCCCACATGTCCTCAGGACCATAACGATTAAGATGGAAACCTGTTTCTGTCTAAAACCTTCAAACCTTGAAACAACGAACCTGCATGAACCGATCTTGCCCATGATAGAAGGTTTGAAATATGAGAAATGATCCTTAGCGGCGTCTATTGGGCTATATTTCATTGGAATGTGTTTGGATAGTGTCTTTGAGTCTTGGCGAGACTCCTTTTTATTATCACAATGTTATTGGCCCTCATTGTTATTTCACTCCCTCTGTTCAGAATGTGCTGCGAGAATTTTTATCATACCGTATATGTGCGCT
Organism: Poromitra crassiceps; assembly: GCF_964638095.1. Taxonomy (NCBI): domain Eukaryota; kingdom Metazoa; phylum Chordata; class Actinopteri; order Beryciformes; family Melamphaidae; genus Poromitra; species Poromitra crassiceps. The sequence continues at coordinate 10,433 of NW_028150237.1, read as the reverse complement.
CATTTTGCCTCTGTAGAGAGGGACACACACACACACATACACACACACACACACACACACACACCTGGCTCAGATGAGTGAAGGAATCTGCTCAGGAACCACAGTGATGTGTGGAGCAGATGTGCTACTGATAGGCAGCGAACAAAGAGGAGCGATGCGAGCCGCAGTGAAGATGGAAATGAATAGAAACGCTGCTGCAGTTAGTGCAGAAGTGCTTTAATCCAGTTCTAAGGAGTCATTCCCAGATGTCATTACCTGAGGAGTAACTGAGGAGAGTGTAAAACTCTGCTCAGTGAACACACCTGGGATTTCTCCTTATGGGTCCCATCCTTTTCTTTCATTCCCAATCCCCCCATTTTTCTACCCTTTTCCCCACTCTTTTTTTTTTTCCATCAATGCTTTGGCAGAGCTCCAACACTGAGTGCTTAAGCCTTTTCATTGGCCTGCTGACTCTACAAACAGCTTTACAGCATTCCTTAGCTGGAATCCTGCCTCCTCTTCACCCCTGCCTGTATACACACACTACACCCCGCCGCCGCTCATAATCTCTGATACCCTTTGCAAAGAACATGTCCTCACTGTATCTCTTCATTCCTATTCTGTCTTCTGTATTCCCCCCTGATTGTGGCCTTCTGGTGATATGTCTTTATCGGCTCTGTATAAACAGCTGCATACTCACAAGTGTGCGCGTGGTCAGCCACACTCTCTCGGTGTTTATACGAGTGCAGGATGGAAGCATGCCGGTGGTCAAGAAGTGTAAACACATCTTAAACGGATGTCTGCTGCACAGTCAGTGTGGCTGATGTCATCCCGTGTGTGTAGCCGGGGCCAAGTTCAACATATCCTCCATATGCAAACGGGGTCGACGCGTGCAGGGAACATATGACCAAAAGCAGGCAAGCCAGTAGTGGCCATGGCATCATCAGTAGTCATGGAGCAAACATCATTAAGAGCTAAGAAGTGTGACTAGCAGAGCAAAGAATTGAGTTAGCTCAGACAGTCAGCTTTCATCTAGACTCATTATAGACTACAGCTCATTTCTAGGCCAGACACACAAACTGGCTTTTAGAGATGCGCGGATGAGCTTTTATGTAACCATATAGATTTAACCATCCGCCCGCCATAAATCCGCGCAAATTATTTCGTACTATTTATAGATCCGCGCCCGCTGTAGTCTCTTAGAACAGACGAGTTGGCTTCCGCAATTTTCAAATGCTTCCGCCATACCGTCTGTACTTCGTGGGGGAGAATCATGCACCAACCGGAATGGGAAGCAGAAAGGCGGGTCTTCCACTCATTAGTCCAATCAGAATCCAATATGCCGGCAGAAAGGCGGGTCTTCCGCTCATTAGTCCAATCAGAATCCAATATGCCGCATTTGCGTGTCGTGATTGGTCGGATTCCGTAGAACTTCCTTCCAGTCTGAAGGTTTTTTTCCCAACTTCCTTGTGCAAGTTCTGGGGGTGTAACGTACAGACTGTATATAGCTGCATTCGCCGGATGTAGATGATACAGTCTGTTTTAAGAGACTACGCCCGCTGTGCACCCGACATTTCACAAGCTATGAGCGATTTGGCTAGATGAACTTACTGTTTCTGCTGCCGTCGGTGCGATCGCTGCAGTCGACTCCAAATAAACCTCCATGCTGTATTATAATCCAGTCCAGCACTTGCCCATGTAGCATACTAGGCTAACGCTATAGCTTTAAGTTTAGATGAAGACTGGATTGACCTGTATGGGAAAATAATACTAGCGCGTTGCGTCTTCTCTTCCAACGTGTCTTCAGTGGAGATTTCTGTTTGACGTTCTGGTGACATCATTGACCATATACGGAGTTAAGAAAGAAGGCATCCCATAGAAAGCCCCAGGAACGAGTCCGGAAAACATCCATGCTAACACTTCCTGGTTCTTCACTGTTTCTGCCCATGGGATTTTTGAATGGGTTTTTGCCGCGATGCTGCTAATAAGGTCTCTGGGCAACGCAAGCTTAATCAAACGCGAACCAGTGTTCAGTAGGATAATCTTCACACATGAGGACCACTTTTATGAGTTTTTAAGCTTTTACGTGCCGTTAAAAGGGCGGCTAGCTAGCAAACGGCTGAATGAGACTACACTGTTGAGTCGACGAGGATATTATACGTCAATAACGTCATCACTTCAAAGGACGAACACGGAAATTCTCTTTCCCTCACCTGGTTCAGCCCGGGGTAATCAGTGCACAGCACCGCACACAGAACAACAGTCCAGGTTGAGTGGTGACGTGACGGGGAAGCCTATGCGACACTGTGGGTAGTTCTGGATTAGCTTAGGCTAGGGCTCGCATTTACGCTTCAAAACTCATGAAAGTGGTCCTCATGTGTGAAGATTATCTGGCTGAACACCAGTTCGCGTTTGATTAAGCTTGCGTTGCCCAGAGACCTTATTTGAAGCATCGCGGCAAAAACCCATTCAAAAATCCCATAGGCAGAAACAGTGAAGAACCAGGAAGTCCGGGACTTCCGCGTTCCGACTACAAAAATACGTCATCCCTGGGGCTCTCTATTACGTGGCTATTTGTTTACTACTGCCTTGCGTCCTTGGGGGTCCTTGCTATCTAACAATAGGCGGCTAACATGTGCCTGATGAAAAATTAAGCTTAAAATACGTTCATAGACTAGATAATGTAATTAATATAATTTTTCCTCATTAATGATGCATCATTTCACCTGCCCGCAACGCATCCGCTCAGAATGTTTATTTTTATGATCGGCAGGATATCCGCGGTCAGCGCGGTTATAACTGCAGCCCACGCATCTCTACTGGCTTTGTCTTTTTTCTCCTTCATCCCTTTACAGCAGAGGTGTCAAACATACGGCCCGGGGGCTAGAACCGGCCCGCCAAAGGGTCCAATCCGGCCCGCTAGGTGACTTAGCAAAGTGTGAAAGTTGCACTGG
>NW_028150237.1:0-2500 GCF_964638095.1 Poromitra crassiceps | reverse complement strand
GACAGACAGACAGACAGACAGACAGACAGATTAAAACAGTGAATGTTCACACAAACTATTGGACACAAACAAAAGTACTAAGGCGTTGTCACTAATGCAAAGTTGTGTGAGCTGTTTTTTTTCTTCTTTTTCCATTTACTGTAACTCTTGCAGTGCAGTGCTCCTGGGACTTGAGTTAATCTATTAAGTTGGACTGGACCTCTCGGTAAATATATATATATATATATATATATATATATATATATATATATATATATATATATATAAATATATTAGCTAAAAGATCGATAGATGTCGTGATTATTCCTTTTCAAAAAGGCTCAAATGTTAAATGTGAGACGGAGGTGAAGGGGTGATCTGTTTGCCCTCGCTCATGTTACAACAAGCCGTAAAAGTACAACATGTTGACGCAGCAATGTGTACGCGAAAGCAAAGTGTGCAAAAAGCACCAAAAAGCACCATCTGAAATACCAAAGCATCGTGACTGCACACCCCCGCAAGCGCACACGCACGCACACACGCACACCCGCACGCACACGCACACGCACACACACACACAGACACACACACACACACACACACGCGCATCGTGACTGGCACACAGAACGGGCACATCTTATTTTTCCAGCCGTGCAGACCACTCTATCTTCCTCTGGACAGTGTAAGTGATAGCACTAAGCTCTGTGGAATGAGAAGGGCATACTGTACTGTGCAGTGTGTGTGTGTGTGTGTGTGTGTGTGTGTGTGTGTGTGTGTGTGTGTGTGTGTGTGTGTGTGTGTGTGTGTGTGTGTGTGTGCGTGCGTGCGCCTGTGTGTGTGTGTCAGATACACTGCTTGAGATCAATGCAGGAGGGAATGAGAATCATTCCAACCTAAAGTACAACATCCAGCCATCAGAAAAGCCATGTCCTCTCACAGCAAGGCAGAGTTCCAGTACGTCAGCAGTTCTTTTCTCACAGGAAAGCTAACGTGCTGTCTTCTTCTCAGAAGGCCCAGGTGTTGGTGGCTTCATTTCTCTTCTAGACGCCACATGCAGAATGAATCCTGTATGTGGGACACATAGTGAATGATCCACTCAGCCCACCAGGACTCTGCTGTTCTTCCCTCTGGGTTGATTGTGTATAAATTTGAATAACAGTATAATTCAACATGGAGAAATGTTACTTATACCGCCCACTTCGCGGCCCATGAAGAACCACTCCGTGGAATTGTCATTTTGATTGGAAGAACTCATAATAATTAAATGTCAAACACATTATCCGTTGAATAAGATGATCTTATGAATATGAATGGTGTGTTGAGGGCTCATATTCACCAGTGGCGATATTACATGCAGATTTCTTTGTCCAATCAAACACTGAATGTAGATTTCACATTGCCTGTAGCTCGCTGCGGGTGAAGTTTGCCCCCTCTACTCAGTCAGGACATTGTCACATGTATGCGTATACTGTACATCTGTTCTTCTTTCCAACAATTGCCAGCTATCGAGCCAGAACAAAATCTCATAATGTTCTCTGATGGTTTCACAAAATTCTAATCACCATCTCCCCATAAACACTGTGATCTAGTTTTGTTTATGCATCCGTTAACCACCACAATGGCAAAGTAATTTGTATATGTACAGTATATCTTTGAGATTGAAGCATTTTTGTTTGTTTTCTTGTTTTGTTTTTGTGTCTTACTTCGTTGGCCTCAGCCCTTCGGTCTCTCTGCCTCGGCATCTCCTCTCTTTCACAAACACCATCTCCAATATTCATGATGTCTCCACACCTTTGGCCCATCTCTCTCTGCTCATTGTGGTGAGTTGAACGATGCATGGTCTTTATGAATATTATTTACCAACAGTAAGTTACCAAGGGCAAAGTGCTGAGATTTGTTCCCTCGTTTCATGTGTATGTGATGTGTGTGTCTAATGTTTTTTTGTGTTAATATTCTGACACTCCTCTCCGCGGGGTCATGTATATGGATCAAACCCCAGAGTAACCAGTATGCTCTCAGCGATGTCAGGATCTCTCCCACGTACAGCCGCTGGCCTATTGTGGATTCACTATGCAGAAGAGCGGCTTAGCATCTCCCCATTCTCTTCTCATCTGCCTCTGGCCCCTGGGTCTCTGAAGGGGAACTGTGCTTCAGTGCTTCACATCCAGTGTCAGTGTGTACAGCATGAAAATGACACGCAGGCTGGTTTTACATGCAGCCTTGTCAGGTAAACGACTGAACCTACACTACCAACCTATATGAACTCTGGCTCAGCAGTGAGCACTTCATGTTGCCTGCTGGCTGCTGCACCTCCAGGAAGATGCGGCCGCTACACACAGGCCAGATTGCAGCAACATTGCACCATTCTGCCTGGATGTTGTTAACAAGTAACAAGGAATCTCCTTCTATCCAACGCTTTCAACTCTTGACATTGTTGTCGCGATGCTGCAGCATCTGCGTAACCAGTCAGACCAGCGGTGCTGAGGCAGAGCAGGGGCAGGGTCTTTTAGGCAGATTTGAG
>NW_028150238.1:0-14201 GCF_964638095.1 Poromitra crassiceps | reverse complement strand
TCAGCCTCTCTGGTGTCAAGTCTGATTTTGGAAAAAAAAAAAAAAAAATGCAAAATCAGACAGAGTGTTGAGACCAGAGAGGCTAAGACCGCATTGACTCAGTGCGGTATTCAGCCTCTCTGGTGTCAAGTCTGATTTTGGAAAAAAAAAAAAAAAATCCAAAATCAGACAGAGTGTTGACACCAGAGAGGCTAAGACCGCATTGACTCAGTGCGGTATTCAGCCTCTCTGGTGTCAAGTCTGATTTTGGAAAAAAAAAAAAAAAAATCCAAAATCAGACAGAGTGTTGAGACCAGAGAGGCTAAGACCGCATTGACTCAGTGCGGTATTCAGCCTCTCTGGTGTCTTGTCTGATTTTGGAAAAAAAAAAAAAAAATCCAAAATCAGACAGAGTGTTGACACCAGAGAGGCTAAGACCGCATTGACTCAGTGCGGTATTCAGCCTCTCTGGTGTCAAGTCTGATTTTGGAAAAAAAAAAAAAAAAAATGCAAAATCAGACAGAGTGTTGAGACCAGAGAGGCTAAGACCGCATTGACTCAGTGCGGTATTCAGCCTCTCTGGTGTCAAGTCTGATTTTGGAAAAAAAAAAAAAAAATCCAAAATCAGACAGAGTGTTGAGACCAGAGAGGCTAAGACCGCATTGACTCAGTGCGGTATTCAGCCTCTCTGGTGTCAAGTCTGATTTTGGAAAAAAAAAAAAAAAATCCAAAATCAGACAGAGTGTTGACACCAGAGAGGCTAAGACCGCATTGACTCAGTGCAGTATTCAGCCTCTCTGGTGTCAAGTCTGATTTTGGAAAAAAAAAAAAAAAAAATCCAAAATCAGACAGAGTGTTGACACCAGAGAGGCTAAGACCGCATTGACTCAGTGCGGTATTCAGCCTCTCTGGTGTCTTGTCTGATTTTGGAAAAAAAAAAAAAAAATCCAAAATCAGACAGAGTGTTGACACCAGAGAGGCTAAGACCGCATTGACTCAGTGCGGTATTCAGCCTCTCTGGTGTCAAGTCTGATTTTGGAAAAAAAAAAAAAAAAAATGCAAAATCAGACAGAGTGTTGAGACCAGAGAGGCTAAGACCGCATTGACTCAGTGCGGTATTCAGCCTCTCTGGTGTCAAGTCTGATTTTGGAAAAAAAAAAAAAAAAAATCCAAAATCAGACAGAGTGTTGAGACCAGAGAGGCTAAGACCGCATTGACTCAGTGCGGTATTCAGCCTCTCTGGTGTCAAGTCTGATTTTGGAAAAAAAAAAAAAAAAAATCCAAAATCAGACAGAGTGTTGAAACCAGAGAGGCTAAGAGCGCATTGACTCAGTGCGGTATTCAGCCTCTCTGGTGTCAAGTCTGATTTTGGAAAAAAAAAAAAAAAATCCAAAATCAGACAGAGTGTTGACACCAGAGAGGCTAAGACCGCATTGACTCAGTGCGGTATTCAGCCTCTCTGGTGTCTTGTCTGATTTTGGAAAAAAAAAAAAAAAATCCAAAATCAGACAGAGTGTTGACACCAGAGAGGCTAAGAGCGCATTGACTCAGTGCGGTATTCAGCCTCTCTGGTGTCAAGTCTGATTTTGGAAAAAAAAAAAAAAAAATCCAAAATCAGACAGAGTGTTGAGACCAGAGAGGCTAAGACCGCATTGACTCAGTGCGGTATTCAGCCTCTCTGGTGTCTTGTCTGATTTTGGAAAAAAAAAAAAAAAATCCAAAATCAGACAGAGTGTTGACACCAGAGAGGCTAAGACCGCATTGACTCAGTGCGGTATTCAGCCTCTCTGGTGTCAAGTCTGATTTTGGAAAAAAAAAAAAAAAAAATGCAAAATCAGACAGAGTGTTGAGACCAGAGAGGCTAAGACCGCATTGACTCAGTGCGGTATTCAGCCTCTCTGGTGTCAAGTCTGATTTTGGAAAAAAAAAAAAAAAAATCCAAAATCAGACAGAGTGTTGACACCAGAGAGGCTAAGACCGCATTGACTCAGTGCGGTATTCAGCCTCTCTGGTGTCAAGTCTGATTTTGGAAAAAAAAAAAAAAAAATCCAAAATCAGACAGAGTGTTGAGACCAGAGAGGCTAAGACCGCATTGACTCAGTGCGGTATTCAGCCTCTCTGGTGTCTTGTCTGATTTTGGAAAAAAAAAAAAAAAAATCCAAAATCAGACAGAGTGTTGACACCAGAGAGGCTAAGACCGCATTGACTCAGTGCGGTATTCAGCCTCTCTGGTGTCAAGTCTGATTTTGGAAAAAAAAAAAAAAAAAATCCAAAATCAGACAGAGTGTTGAAACCAGAGAGGCTAAGAGCGCATTGACTCAGTGCGGTATTCAGCCTCTCTGGTGTCAAGTCTGATTTTGGAAAAAAAAAAAAAAAAATCCAAAATCAGACAGAGTGTTGACACCAGAGAGGCTAAGACCGCATTGACTCAGTGCGGTATTCAGCCTCTCTGGTGTCTTGTCTGATTTTGGAAAAAAAAAAAAAAATCCAAAATCAGACAGAGTGTTGACACCAGAGAGGCTAAGAGCGCATTGACTCAGTGCGGTATTCAGCCTCTCTGGTGTCAAGTCTGATTTTGGAAAAAAAAAAAAAAAAATCCAAAATCAGACAGAGTGTTGAGACCAGAGAGGCTAAGACCGCATTGACTCAGTGCGGTATTCAGCCTCTCTGGTGTCTTGTCTGATTTTGGAAAAAAAAAAAAAAAATCCAAAATCAGACAGAGTGTTGACACCAGAGAGGCTAAGACCGCATTGACTCAGTGCGGTATTCAGCCTCTCTGGTGTCAAGTCTGATTTTGGAAAAAAAAAAAAAAAAAATGCAAAATCAGACAGAGTGTTGAGACCAGAGAGGCTAAGACCGCATTGACTCAGTGCGGTATTCAGCCTCTCTGGTGTCAAGTCTGATTTTGGAAAAAAAAAAAAAAAATCCAAAATCAGACAGAGTGTTGACACCAGAGAGGCTAAGACCGCATTGACTCAGTGCGGTATTCAGCCTCTCTGGTGTCAAGTCTGATTTTGGAAAAAAAAAAAAAAAAAATCCAAAATCAGACAGAGTGTTGAGACCAGAGAGGCTAAGACCGCATTGACTCAGTGCGGTATTCAGCCTCTCTGGTGTCAAGTCTGATTTTGGAAAAAAAAAAAAAAAAATCCAAAATCAGACAGAGTGTTGAGACCAGAGAGGCTAAGACCGCATTGACTCAGTGCGGGATTCAGCCTCTCTGGTGTCAAGTCTGATTTTGGAAAAAAAAAAAAAAAATCCAAAATCAGACAGAGTGTTGACACCAGAGAGGCTAAGACCGCATTGACTCAGTGCGGTATTCAGCCCCTCTGGTGTCAAGTCTGATTTTGGAAAAAAAAAAAAAAAATCCAAAATCAGACAGAGTGTTGAGACCAGAGAGGCTAAGACCGCATTGACTCAGTGCGGTATTCAGCCTCTCTGGTGTCAAGTCTGATTTTGGAAAAAAAAAAAAAAAATCCAAAATCAGACAGAGTGTTGACACCAGAGAGGCTAAGACCGCATTGACTCAGTGCAGTATTCAGCCTCTCTGGTGTCAAGTCTGATTTTGGAAAAAAAAAAAAAAAAAATCCAAAATCAGACAGAGTGTTGAAACCAGAGAGGCTAAGACCGCATTGACTCAGTGCGGTATTCAGCCTCTCTGGTGTCAAGTCTGATTTTGGAAAAAAAAAAAAAAAATCCAAAATCAGACAGAGTGTTGACACCAGAGAGGCTAAGACCGCATTGACTCAGTGCGGTATTCAGCCTCTCTGGTGTCAAGTCTGATTTTGGAAAAAAAAAAAAAAAAATCCAAAATCAGACAGAGTGTTGAGACCAGAGAGGCTAAGACCGCATTGACTCAGTGCGGTATTCAGCCTCTCTGGTGTCTTGTCTGATTTTGGAAAAAAAAAAAAAAAATCCAAAATCAGACAGAGTGTTGACACCAGAGAGGCTAAGACCGCATTGACTCAGTGCGGTATTCAGCCTCTCTGGTGTCAAGTCTGATTTTGGAAAAAAAAAAAAAAAAAATGCAAAATCAGACAGAGTGTTGAGACCAGAGAGGCTAAGACCGCATTGACTCAGTGCGGTATTCAGCCTCTCTGGTGTCAAGTCTGATTTTGGAAAAAAAAAAAAAAAAATCCAAAATCAGACAGAGTGTTGAGACCAGAGAGGCTAAGACCGCATTGACTCAGTGCGGTATTCAGCCTCTCTGGTGTCAAGTCTGATTTTGGAAAAAAAAAAAAAAAAAATCCAAAATCAGACAGAGTGTTGAAACCAGAGAGGCTAAGAGCGCATTGACTCAGTGCGGTATTCAGCCTCTCTGGTGTCAAGTCTGATTTTGGAAAAAAAAAAAAAAAATCCAAAATCAGACAGAGTGTTGACACCAGAGAGGCTAAGACCGCATTGACTCAGTGCGGTATTCAGCCTCTCTGGTGTCTTGTCTGATTTTGGAAAAAAAAAAAAAAAATCCAAAATCAGACAGAGTGTTGACACCAGAGAGGCTAAGAGCGCATTGACTCAGTGCGGTATTCAGCCTCTCTGGTGTCAAGTCTGATTTTGGAAAAAAAAAAAAAAAAATCCAAAATCAGACAGAGTGTTGAGACCAGAGAGGCTAAGACCGCATTGACTCAGTGCGGTATTCAGCCTCTCTGGTGTCTTGTCTGATTTTGGAAAAAAAAAAAAATAATCCAAAATCAGACAGAGTGTTGACACCAGAGAGGCTAAGACCGCATTGACTCAGTGCGGTATTCAGCCTCTCTGGTGTCAAGTCTGATTTTGGAAAAAAAAAAAAAAAAAATGCAAAATCAGACAGAGTGTTGAGACCAGAGAGGCTAAGACCGCATTGACTCAGTGCGGTATTCAGCCTCTCTGGTGTCAAGTCTGATTTTGGAAAAAAAAAAAAAAAAATCCAAAATCAGACAGAGTGTTGAGACCAGAGAGGCTAAGACCGCATTGACTCAGTGCGGGATTCAGCCTCTCTGGTGTCAAGTCTGATTTTGGAAAAAAAAAAAAAAAATCCAAAATCAGACAGAGTGTTGACACCAGAGAGGCTAAGACCGCATTGACTCAGTGCGGTATTCAGCCCCTCTGGTGTCAAGTCTGATTTTGGAAAAAAAAAAAAAAAATCCAAAATCAGACAGAGTGTTGAGACCAGAGAGGCTAAGACCGCATTGACTCAGTGCGGTATTCAGCCTCTCTGGTGTCAAGTCTGATTTTGGAAAAAAAAAAAAAAAATCCAAAATCAGACAGAGTGTTGACACCAGAGAGGCTAAGACCGCATTGACTCAGTGCAGTATTCAGCCTCTCTGGTGTCAAGTCTGATTTTGGAAAAAAAAAAAAAAAAAATCCAAAATCAGACAGAGTGTTGAAAACAGAGAGGCTAAGACCGCATTGACTCAGTGCGGTATTCAGCCTCTCTGGTGTCAAGTCTGATTTTGGAAAAAAAAAAAAAAAATCCAAAATCAGACAGAGTGTTGACACCAGAGAGGCTAAGACCGCATTGACTCAGTGCGGTATTCAGCCTCTCTGGTGTCAAGTCTGATTTTGGAAAAAAAAAAAAAAAAAATGCAAAATCAGACAGAGTGTTGAGACCAGAGAGGCTAAGACCGCATTGACTCAGTGCGGTATTCAGCCTCTCTGGTGTCAAGTCTGATTTTGGAAAAAAAAAAAAAAAAATCCAAAATCAGACAGAGTGTTGAGACCAGAGAGGCTAAGACCGCATTGACTCAGTGCGGTATTCAGCCTCTCTGGTGTCAAGTCTGATTTTGGAAAAAAAAAAAAAAAAAATCCAAAATCAGACAGAGTGTTGAAACCAGAGAGGCTAAGAGCGCATTGACTCAGTGCGGTATTCAGCCTCTCTGGTGTCAAGTCTGATTTTGGAAAAAAAAAAAAAAAAATCCAAAATCAGACAGAGTGTTGACACCAGAGAGGCTAAGACCGCATTGACTCAGTGCGGTATTCAGCCTCTCTGGTGTCTTGTCTGATTTTGGAAAAAAAAAAAAAAAATCCAAAATCAGACAGAGTGTTGACACCAGAGAGGCTAAGAGCGCATTGACTCAGTGCGGTATTCAGCCTCTCTGGTGTCAAGTCTGATTTTGGAAAAAAAAAAAAAAAAATCCAAAATCAGACAGAGTGTTGAGACCAGAGAGGCTAAGACCGCATTGACTCAGTGCGGTATTCAGCCTCTCTGGTGTCTTGTCTGATTTTGGAAAAAAAAAAAAAAAATCCAAAATCAGACAGAGTGTTGACACCAGAGAGGCTAAGACCGCATTGACTCAGTGCGGTATTCAGCCTCTCTGGTGTCAAGTCTGATTTTGGAAAAAAAAAAAAAAAAAATGCAAAATCAGACAGAGTGTTGAGACCAGAGAGGCTAAGACCGCATTGACTCAGTGCGGTATTCAGCCTCTCTGGTGTCAAGTCTGATTTTGGAAAAAAAAAAAAAAAATCCAAAATCAGACAGAGTGTTGACACCAGAGAGGCTAAGACCGCATTGACTCAGTGCGGTATTCAGCCTCTCTGGTGTCAAGTCTGATTTTGGAAAAAAAAAAAAAAAATCCAAAATCAGACAGAGTGTTGAGACCAGAGAGGCTAAGACCGCATTGACTCAGTGCGGTATTCAGCCTCTCTGGTGTCAAGTCTGATTTTGGAAAAAAAAAAAAAAAATCCAAAATCAGACAGAGTGTTGACACCAGAGAGGCTAAGACCGCATTGACTCAGTGCAGTATTCAGCCTCTCTGGTGTCAAGTCTGATTTTGGAAAAAAAAAAAAAAAAAATCCAAAATCAGACAGAGTGTTGAAACCAGAGAGGCTAAGACCGCATTGACTCAGTGCGGTATTCAGCCTCTCTGGTGTCAAGTCTGATTTTGGAAAAAAAAAAAAAAAAATCCAAAATCAGACAGAGTGTTGACACCAGAGAGGCTAAGACCGCATTGACTCAGTGCGGTATTCAGCCTCTCTGGTGTCAAGTCTGATTTTGGAAAAAAAAAAAAAAAAATCCAAAATCAGACAGAGTGTTGAGACCAGAGAGGCTAAGACCGCATTGACTCAGTGCGGTATTCAGCCTCTCTGGTGTCTTGTCTGATTTTGGAAAAAAAAAAAAAAAATCCAAAATCAGACAGAGTGTTGACACCAGAGAGGCTAAGACCGCATTGACTCAGTGCGGTATTCAGCCTCTCTGGTGTCAAGTCTGATTTTGGAAAAAAAAAAAAAAAAAATGCAAAATCAGACAGAGTGTTGAGACCAGAGAGGCTAAGACCGCATTGACTCAGTGCGGTATTCAGCCTCTCTGGTGTCAAGTCTGATTTTGGAAAAAAAAAAAAAAAAATCCAAAATCAGACAGAGTGTTGAGACCAGAGAGGCTAAGACCGCATTGACTCAGTGCGGTATTCAGCCTCTCTGGTGTCAAGTCTGATTTTGGAAAAAAAAAAAAAAAAAATCCAAAATCAGACAGAGTGTTGAAACCAGAGAGGCTAAGAGCGCATTGACTCAGTGCGGTATTCAGCCTCTCTGGTGTCAAGTCTGATTTTGGAAAAAAAAAAAAAAAATCCAAAATCAGACAGAGTGTTGACACCAGAGAGGCTAAGACCGCATTGACTCAGTGCGGTATTCAGCCTCTCTGGTGTCTTGTCTGATTTTGGAAAAAAAAAAAAAAAATCCAAAATCAGACAGAGTGTTGACACCAGAGAGGCTAAGAGCGCATTGACTCAGTGCGGTATTCAGCCTCTCTGGTGTCAAGTCTGATTTTGGAAAAAAAAAAAAAAAAATCCAAAATCAGACAGAGTGTTGAGACCAGAGAGGCTAAGACCGCATTGACTCAGTGCGGTATTCAGCCTCTCTGGTGTCTTGTCTGATTTTGGAAAAAAAAAAAAAAAATCCAAAATCAGACAGAGTGTTGACACCAGAGAGGCTAAGACCGCATTGACTCAGTGCGGTATTCAGCCTCTCTGGTGTCAAGTCTGATTTTGGAAAAAAAAAAAAAAAAAATGCAAAATCAGACAGAGTGTTGAGACCAGAGAGGCTAAGACCGCATTGACTCAGTGCGGTATTCAGCCTCTCTGGTGTCAAGTCTGATTTTGGAAAAAAAAAAAAAAAATCCAAAATCAGACAGAGTGTTGAGACCAGAGAGGCTAAGACCGCATTGACTCAGTGCGGTATTCAGCCTCTCTGGTGTCAAGTCTGATTTTGGAAAAAAAAAAAAAAAAATCCAAAATCAGACAGAGTGTTGACACCAGAGAGGCTAAGACCGCATTGACTCAGTGCAGTATTCAGCCTCTCTGGTGTCAAGTCTGATTTTGGAAAAAAAAAAAAAAAAAATCCAAAATCAGACAGAGTGTTGAAACCAGAGAGGCTAAGACCGCATTGACTCAGTGCGGTATTCAGCCTCTCTGGTGTCAAGTCTGATTTTGGAAAAAAAAAAAAAAAATCCAAAATCAGACAGAGTGTTGACACCAGAGAGGCTAAGACCGCATTGACTCAGTGCGGTATTCAGCCTCTCTGGTGTCAAGTCTGATTTTGGAAAAAAAAAAAAAAAAATCCAAAATCAGACAGAGTGTTGAGACCAGAGAGGCTAAGACCGCATTGACTCAGTGCGGTATTCAGCCTCTCTGGTGTCTTGTCTGATTTTGGAAAAAAAAAAAAAAAATCCAAAATCAGACAGAGTGTTGACACCAGAGAGGCTAAGACCGCATTGACTCAGTGCGGTATTCAGCCTCTCTGGTGTCAAGTCTGATTTTGGAAAAAAAAAAAAAAAAAATGCAAAATCAGACAGAGTGTTGAGACCAGAGAGGCTAAGACCGCATTGACTCAGTGCGGTATTCAGCCTCTCTGGTGTCAAGTCTGATTTTGGAAAAAAAAAAAAAAAAATCCAAAATCAGACAGAGTGTTGAGACCAGAGAGGCTAAGACCGCATTGACTCAGTGCGGTATTCAGCCTCTCTGGTGTCAAGTCTGATTTTGGAAAAAAAAAAAAAAAAAATCCAAAATCAGACAGAGTGTTGAAACCAGAGAGGCTAAGAGCGCATTGACTCAGTGCGGTATTCAGCCTCTCTGGTGTCAAGTCTGATTTTGGAAAAAAAAAAAAAAAATCCAAAATCAGACAGAGTGTTGACACCAGAGAGGCTAAGACCGCATTGACTCAGTGCGGTATTCAGCCTCTCTGGTGTCTTGTCTGATTTTGGAAAAAAAAAAAAAAAAATCCAAAATCAGACAGAGTGTTGACACCAGAGAGGCTAAGAGCGCATTGACTCAGTGCGGTATTCAGCCTCTCTGGTGTCAAGTCTGATTTTGGAAAAAAAAAAAAAAAAATCCAAAATCAGACAGAGTGTTGAGACCAGAGAGGCTAAGACCGCATTGACTCAGTGCGGTATTCAGCCTCTCTGGTGTCTTGTCTGATTTTGGAAAAAAAAAAAAAAAATCCAAAATCAGACAGAGTGTTGACACCAGAGAGGCTAAGACCGCATTGACTCAGTGCGGTATTCAGCCTCTCTGGTGTCAAGTCTGATTTTGGAAAAAAAAAAAAAAAAATCCAAAATCAGACAGAGTGTTGAGACCAGAGAGGCTAAGACCGCATTGACTCAGTGCGGTATTCAGCCTCTCTGGTGTCAAGTCTGATTTTGGAAAAAAAAAAAAAAAAAATGCAAAATCAGACAGAGTGTTGAGACCAGAGAGGCTAAGACCGCATTGACTCAGTGCGGTATTCAGCCTCTCTGGTGTCAAGTCTGATTTTGGAAAAAAAAAAAAAAAAATCCAAAATCAGACAGAGTGTTGAGACCAGAGAGGCTAAGACCGCATTGACTCAGTGCGGTATTCAGCCTCTCTGGTGTCAAGTCTGATTTTGGAAAAAAAAAAAAAAAAAATCCAAAATCGACAGAGTGTTGAAACCAGAGAGGCTAAGAGCGCATTGACTCAGTGCGGTATTCAGCCTCTCTGGTGTCAAGTCTGATTTTGGAAAAAAAAAAAAAAAATCCAAAATCAGACAGAGTGTTGACACCAGAGAGGCTAAGACCGCATTGACTCAGTGCGGTATTCAGCCTCTCTGGTGTCTTGTCTGATTTTGGAAAAAAAAAAAAAAAATCCAAAATCAGACAGAGTGTTGACACCAGAGAGGCTAAGAGCGCATTGACTCAGTGCGGTATTCAGCCTCTCTGGTGTCAAGTCTGATTTTGGAAAAAAAAAAAAAAAAATCCAAAATCAGACAGAGTGTTGAGACCAGAGAGGCTAAGACCGCATTGACTCAGTGCGGTATTCAGCCTCTCTGGTGTCTTGTCTGATTTTGGAAAAAAAAAAAAAAAATCCAAAATCAGACAGAGTGTTGACACCAGAGAGGCTAAGACCGCATTGACTCAGTGCGGTATTCAGCCTCTCTGGTGTCAAGTCTGATTTTGGAAAAAAAAAAAAAAAAAATGCAAAATCAGACAGAGTGTTGAGACCAGAGAGGCTAAGACCGCATTGACTCAGTGCGGTATTCAGCCTCTCTGGTGTCAAGTCTGATTTTGGAAAAAAAAAAAAAAAATCCAAAATCAGACAGAGTGTTGAGACCAGAGAGGCTAAGACCGCATTGACTCAGTGCGGTATTCAGCCTCTCTGGTGTCAAGTCTGATTTTGGAAAAAAAAAAAAAAAATCCAAAATCAGACAGAGTGTTGACACCAGAGAGGCTAAGACCGCATTGACTCAGTGCAGTATTCAGCCTCTCTGGTGTCAAGTCTGATTTTGGAAAAAAAAAAAAAAAAAATCCAAAATCAGACAGAGTGTTGAAACCAGAGAGGCTAAGACCGCATTGACTCAGTGCGGTATTCAGCCTCTCTGGTGTCAAGTCTGATTTTGGAAAAAAAAAAAAAAAATCCAAAATCAGACAGAGTGTTGACACCAGAGAGGCTAAGACCGCATTGACTCAGTGCGGTATTCAGCCTCTCTGGTGTCAAGTCTGATTTTGGAAAAAAAAAAAAAAAAATCCAAAATCAGACAGAGTGTTGAGACCAGAGAGGCTAAGACCGCATTGACTCAGTGCGGTATTCAGCCTCTCTGGTGTCTTGTCTGATTTTGGAAAAAAAAAAAAAAAATCCAAAATCAGACAGAGTGTTGACACCAGAGAGGCTAAGACCGCATTGACTCAGTGCGGTATTCAGCCTCTCTGGTGTCAAGTCTGATTTTGGAAAAAAAAAAAAAAAAAATGCAAAATCAGACAGAGTGTTGAGACCAGAGAGGCTAAGACCGCATTGACTCAGTGCGGTATTCAGCCTCTCTGGTGTCAAGTCTGATTTTGGAAAAAAAAAAAAAAAAATCCAAAATCAGACAGAGTGTTGAGACCAGAGAGGCTAAGACCGCATTGACTCAGTGCGGTATTCAGCCTCTCTGGTGTCAAGTCTGATTTTGGAAAAAAAAAAAAAAAAAATCCAAAATCAGACAGAGTGTTGAAACCAGAGAGGCTAAGAGCGCATTGACTCAGTGCGGTATTCAGCCTCTCTGGTGTCAAGTCTGATTTTGGAAAAAAAAAAAAAAAATCCAAAATCAGACAGAGTGTTGACACCAGAGAGGCTAAGACCGCATTGACTCAGTGCGGTATTCAGCCTCTCTGGTGTCTTGTCTGATTTTGGAAAAAAAAAAAAAAAATCCAAAATCAGACAGAGTGTTGACACCAGAGAGGCTAAGAGCGCATTGACTCAGTGCGGTATTCAGCCTCTCTGGTGTCAAGTCTGATTTTGGAAAAAAAAAAAAAAAAATCCAAAATCAGACAGAGTGTTGAGACCAGAGAGGCTAAGACCGCATTGACTCAGTGCGGTATTCAGCCTCTCTGGTGTCTTGTCTGATTTTGGAAAAAAAAAAAAAAAATCCAAAATCAGACAGAGTGTTGACACCAGAGAGGCTAAGACCGCATTGACTCAGTGCGGTATTCAGCCTCTCTGGTGTCAAGTCTGATTTTGGAAAAAAAAAAAAAAAAAATGCAAAATCAGACAGAGTGTTGAGACCAGAGAGGCTAAGACCGCATTGACTCAGTGCGGTATTCAGCCTCTCTGGTGTCAAGTCTGATTTTGGAAAAAAAAAAAAAAAATCCAAAATCAGACAGAGTGTTGACACCAGAGAGGCTAAGACCGCATTGACTCAGTGCGGTATTCAGCCTCTCTGGTGTCAAGTCTGATTTTGGAAAAAAAAAAAAAAAAATCCAAAATCAGACAGAGTGTTGAGACCAGAGAGGCTAAGACCGCATTGACTCAGTGCGGTATTCAGCCTCTCTGGTGTCTTGTCTGATTTTGGAAAAAAAAAAAAAAAAATCCAAAATCAGACAGAGTGTTGACACCAGAGAGGCTAAGACCGCATTGACTCAGTGCGGTATTCAGCCTCTCTGGTGTCAAGTCTGATTTTGGAAAAAAAAAAAAAAAAAATCCAAAATCAGACAGAGTGTTGAAACCAGAGAGGCTAAGAGCGCATTGACTCAGTGCGGTATTCAGCCTCTCTGGTGTCAAGTCTGATTTTGGAAAAAAAAAAAAAAAATCCAAAATCAGACAGAGTGTTGACACCAGAGAGGCTAAGACCGCATTGACTCAGTGCGGTATTCAGCCTCTCTGGTGTCTTGTCTGATTTTGGAAAAAAAAAAAAAAAATCCAAAATCAGACAGAGTGTTGACACCAGAGAGGCTAAGAGCGCATTGACTCAGTGCGGTATTCAGCCTCTCTGGTGTCAAGTCTGATTTTGGAAAAAAAAAAAAAAAAATCCAAAATCAGACAGAGTGTTGAGACCAGAGAGGCTAAGACCGCATTGACTCAGTGCGGTATTCAGCCTCTCTGGTGTCTTGTCTGATTTTGGAAAAAAAAAAAAAAAATCCAAAATCAGACAGAGTGTTGACACCAGAGAGGCTAAGACCGCATTGACTCAGTGCGGTATTCAGCCTCTCTGGTGTCAAGTCTGATTTTGGAAAAAAAAAAAAAAAAAATGCAAAATCAGACAGAGTGTTGAGACCAGAGAGGCTAAGACCGCATTGACTCAGTGCGGTATTCAGCCTCTCTGGTGTCAAGTCTGATTTTGGAAAAAAAAAAAAAAAATCCAAAATCAGACAGAGTGTTGACACCAGAGAGGCTAAGACCGCATTGACTCAGTGCGGTATTCAGCCTCTCTGGTGTCAAGTCTGATTTTGGAAAAAAAAAAAAAAAAATCCAAAATCAGACAGAGTGTTGAGACCAGAGAGGCTAAGACCGCATTGACTCAGTGCGGTATTCAGCCTCTCTGGTGTCTTGTCTGATTTTGGAAAAAAAAAAAAAAAATCCAAAATCAGACAGAGTGTTGACACCAGAGAGGCTAAGACCGCATTGACTCAGTGCGGTATTCAGCCTCTCTGGTGTCAAGTCTGATTTTGGAAAAAAAAAAAAAAAAATGCAAAATCAGACAGAGTGTTGAGACCAGAGAGGCTAAGACCGCATTGACTCAGTGCGGTATTCAGCCTCTCTGGTGTCAAGTCTGATTTTGGAAAAAAAAAAAAAAAATCCAAAATCAGACAGAGTGTTGAGACCAGAGAGGCTAAGACCGCATTGACTCAGTGCGGTATTCAGCCTCTCTGGTGTCAAGTCTGATTTTGGAAAAAAAAAAAAAAAAATCCAAAATCAGACAGAGTGTTGACACCAGAGAGGCTAAGACCGCATTGACTCAGTGCGGTATTCAGCCTCTCTGGTGTCAAGTCTGATTTTGGAAAAAAAAAAAAAAAAAAATGCAAAATCAGACAGAGTGTTGAGACCAGAGAGGCTAAGACCGCATTGACTCAGTGCGGTATTCAGCCTCTCTGGTGTCAAGTCTGATTTTGGAAAAAAAAAAAAAAAAATCCAAAATCAGACAGAGTGTTGACACCAGAGAGGCTAAGACCGCATTGACTCAGTGCGGTATTCAGCCTCTCTGGTGTCAAGTCTGATTTTGGAAAAAAAAAAAAAAAAAATCCAAAATCAGACAGAGTGTTGAGACCAGAGAGGCTAAGACCGCATTGACTCAGTGCGGTATTCAGCCTCTCTGGTGTCTTGTCTGATTTTGGAAAAAAAAAAAAAAAATCCAAAATCAGACAGAGTGTTGACACCAGAGAGGCTAAGACCGCATTGACTCAGTGCGGTATTCAGCCTCTCTGGTGTCAAGTCTGATTTTGGAAAAAAAAAAAAAAAAAAATGCAAAATCAGACAGAGTGTTGAGACCAGAGAGGCTAAGACCGCATTGACTCAGTGCGGTATTCAGCCTCTCTGGTGTCAAGTCTGATTTTG